>NC_090057.1:6615481-6915481 GCF_038355195.1 Osmerus mordax | reverse complement strand
TATGACATCGGGGTCACCAAGGTTACTGTCGATTTCATAGATCATTGGGTTATCTGTCATTCTGGGGGGGAGACTCCAAACATCAAACGTAATTTACTCCCAGCTATGGAATTTCAAAATATAGGTTTGACAGAGTGGCATAAACTAGAGGGTGCTGTTGCCGTGGTGACTTGGTAGTTGGAATGCCTTTTCTGTTCATACAGAGGCTCTGGGTCATTAGCTGGAAACTTTGAGCATAAAGGCCCGACATTGAATATGTATTTTGTAAAGATTAAAACAATTACTGTCACTGTAAATGCACTTTAGAAAGTAAATCCAGATGTTTTTAAACTAAATTAGGTCCACAAATGGATATTTGTTTTCAGGTTATGTAAAGGTTTTGAATGGATGATACTGGTATTTAGCTATCTTTTTATTGAGTTCCCAATGCCAAGTCAATGTACAAATGTAATTAATTGATCATGAATTAACTGTTCAAATTACTGACTTCCAAATTGTTTTTGCAGTCGTACAAAAAACAAAATCTTAATTACATATATGAAATGATTAACAAAAGTTGCACATTCTGTATATGTAATTGGTATTTAAATAACTTATTTTTTGCTTTTCATGTCAAATGTAATTATTAGCTGTACAAATAGCAATACCTTACTGCATATTGCTTTAGACAGTGACAAACTACAGTATGGACTGTAAAATATAAGTGTATAAATGATTTTATTTGGTTTCATCTAGCTAATGATTGTCAATAAATATTTGCTTGTGTATTGAAACAAAAAAAAATGTCTATAACGATTTGTCATTCTGAAAATATAATAAAAACTTTCTTGCCATCTTCTGTCCTTTGTTTGCATAAACACACATGAACATGTGCGCTCTCCCACAAACAGCTACATACAAGCAAGAACCACACACATACACAAACACTCTCACAACACTCACACACAATCTAATGTATGTGTGGGAGTATACGAGTTATTAGCTTCTCTCACCCTTTGTGGTTAACAGCTAAAACCTGCTCCACATGTTGTCTTCCACTCTCTGAATTTATTCATTACATTTTACATTTTATTTGATAATAAGTCTCTGTATACAATAACAAGAGCTATCATGTTACCCAGCTGGATTTGTTTAATCTGAGCCACAACGTGAGATCAGTCATCCGGATATGCTGTAGGAACTGGGGCTAATTTAATTCCCTCTGGTTTGGAGTATGGGGAAATTATGATTCACTTTTGCTCTTGTGCTGGCACACCTAATACATACACACTGATGTCCTGGACTCTGGGGGGCTGACATGGACCCTGTGGTTTAAAAGTGAAAGGCGGTCAGATAGAGATTGTGTAATTATTTCTGACCTGGGCTATAATACCTAAGTATTGACTGGTCTTGACTGTAGTGTGTCTGTTCCAGGCTTGTCATGATGCCAAGGAGGTTCCATAAACGGATTATTTTCCAATATCCCAACTGGATATGGAATGACAGATTGATAACTCTAATTGATAAATAAGACCATCATTTTTATGGTCTTCATGGCTTGATGCTTTTGGTTGAGATGTTGAGATGCTGTATCCATTATGACGATAGCATGTTAGACGAGGTAGATAGCAGAGATACGGTTGGTTGACTGTCGTTTTTTTTGTTAAAGGTATTACTGACACACGCGCGCGCGTGTTTTAGGAACATAAAGTGATACACGTAGGCTAAATGAAGGATAGGCTGCATGCAGTCTTTAATAAATAATTGTACAAATTAAGTCCCGTGAAAATTGGCCATAGCCTATAAAACAGTATGGGCTAGGACGCATGGCTAACACACGGTGACGCTATTTTGCATCCTTGACTAGCTGCAAAAGTGTACTTTTCTTCCACGTCCAGTAATCTGACACCAACGCTAACCCCCAAAAAACTCAGCCGGAGGATGGAACCTCAACTTCACTTGCAGGAGTAGACGAGCACGGACGAGACGTACCGAACGGAGGCGACGCTGTGCGCAAACAACTTTGGCTGCGGAGAGTCTGCGTTTCCGAATAGGTGTCCGTTTCAAATGATATCAAAGCAAAGAGTTTCACTTTCCACAGGCGGATGGGTGACTACCGCTCTCTGCGGCGGCGCTTTATGAGGAGGAGATGATGAAGAATTTCAGCAACAGTCCCCTTCACAACAACCAGACTCCAAACCACATTAGGGAACGGAACAACAAAAAGTTCAGCTTGTTTTCGGCAATTCCGTTACGACTGTCTCTGCGAGGTTATGGTTTCTGTATGGCTACGTTGTTTCTCTTCTGTTTCGGCTCTCTTTTCTACCAGTTAAACGGAGGACCCCCTAAAATCTTACTGGACATCCGACAGTATCTCGGTAAGAACTTGCGCACTTTTCGGTGTTTGAGTCTTTCTCAGAAAGCTGCCGAATCTTTGAAGTAGGCTGCCAACGCGATTAACTCTGATCCCAGTCTAACACTATTCAAGTTATTGCCTATATTAATACTATTAAGTAATTATGTTCAGTAACTGGGGTTAACACCTCTGTTTTTGAGGACGTGTAACAGCAAGTGTATGCAAACTGTTACCACCCCCTCACCTCTGGACAATGGAATAGTTTTTTTTGTGTGTGTAACGGTGTCTTCACGATACCTTTGAATGGTCTCATTCTGGATGTTTATCTTGGTGTCGCTGTCATTAATGTGCACATGCAATAAAAAGTATGTCTGTACTTAAACACGAAATATATTGGTTTGTAACTATACGGTTGTCATTTATGACTGTAGGTAAGGTGTCATTTCCACGATTGTCCTGGCTTTTGCATCGTGGTAACAATATAAGCATGGCCATTATCTGTGTGCCTTTACAAAAAGCCTGTTGATGCACGCTCTGGTCCGTGTCATTCCTGTCCCAAAGTGACAGCGAACGCGTGGAAAGAGCGCAACAGCTGGTGACAATAGTCGTTCGCTTTCTACCAAACCAAAATAGTTTGAAAGGGTTCTGGATCACCATAAAGGCACACTTCTCTGTTTCGGACTGCAACCAATAAATACAGTCTTCTTTTTTTTAAATGCCTAACATTGTAAATCTTTGCTCGAAGTTGAAAGGCTTGATAAAACTGGTCAAATGCTGTGTTTTCATGTAATGTTGCCTAATGTATTCAATTTAGCAGACGATTTTACGCAAAGCAAGCTACAGTATGAACTTGCAACCTCTTGATCCACAGACACCCATTCATTTGAACCTAGACTACTTCCTTCAAACTTCTTGGAATGTTTGCCCTCAGTATTCATACTTCTTGTAAATGTGATTGAGAAACTTTCAGGAGAACTGTCATCATGTTCTCATACTTACATTTACATTTAGTCATTTAGCAGACGCTCTTATCCAGAGCGACTTACAGTAAGTACAGGGACATTCCCCCGAGGCAAGCAGGGTGAAGTGCCTTGCCCAAGGACACAACGTCAGTTGGCATGACTGGGAATCTAACTTCTCTTAAGCCCTGATTATCTGTTAATAACAGCTGAACTGTTTCCTTTAAACAGATTGACTCATAGTGACAAGTGCAGCGGGGAGTGAGTGTGTGTGGGTGTGTTTGACTGTGTACTGTGCATGTGCTCGGGTGTGTATAGGGGTGTGTGTGTGTATATATGTGTATATGGCTGTATGTTACTGTATGTATTTGTGTGTGTACAGTATGCATGTATATATGTGTTAATGTGTGTGAGCATGTGTGTTGAGAGGAAGCTGTGTTCATACCTACTCCATACAGCAGATTGGAGCCTTTATGACGTGATAAACATCTGGAACTGAACCAGAGTCACTCACCAAGTCAGCCACTAATCCCCTGGGTCAGATTGGTTTCCTTCACACACACACACACTTTCAGTCCAAGACAGATGCCCCCATACCCGAACATAGTCACAGAATGGGAGAAATCCGCTCCTTGCATCTCTGCCACCCACTGCCCCCATGTTGGGACCTCAGAAGGATGTCTCTGTGGCTGAGATGAATGAACCCCTGGTCCAGTTCAGCTGCTGCAGGGAAGCCCCCACCTCTGGGCCTGGCAGACACAGGGCCTTCTATGACGGGGGCTTCAGGGGAAGGAAGGGAGGTGGGGTGGAGGGTTATGCAACAGTGACATAACTGTACTGTTGCACCACTCGTGCTGTGGCATCATACGTGTTAGAGAGGGCGACAGGGGAGTGAGGGGTCCCTCTCTGACACACGTGGGGAACTGCTTGGGGAACTGATTTGAGGAAACTATGGTTTCCTCAAATCTCTATGTGATTGTTCAGCACTGTGAGAGAGTTGGACTCTGAACACAATTTCAGAGCACAGCAGAGGAATCTATTTTAAACAGTTTGTCTCTATCTTTACTTTAAAACTGAATGATGACAGGAATGAGAGGCCCAGTAGTCTGTTTGAGCAGAGTACTGCTCGACCTACACACTCATATATCACCAAGCTGACATCACCAAGCTAAAATATGATCTTAGTCGCTCTAAATGCACAGATTGGACGGTTGTTTAGATAGAGCCTTTGATGTTCCTTGGCTTCAGACTACCTGTGAAGAGACCCCTGAACTTGAGGAAAAGACACATTTCCTAGTTTTATTTTGAATCATTATCTTGCTTTCTGCATTGCTGTTTCATGAATAGCCAAGATACGCTGGAACTCAAAGACATTTGAATCAACCAGATTTGCCGTAGTTCTAAGGACCAGGCCATAGGTTAGTGTGTGTTGTTTGTATGTGAACACTCCCCCAGAAGAACAAGCCAGGGCCTGGAAGATCCATCCTGTCTTTTTACAGTAAAGCACTATGTTTTGTGTGCCTGTTTCAATTCCTGATGATTCCCCCGTGAATCATGAGGGCCGGCTTAGAGCAGCTACCCTGGGAACAAGACCAATCAGCAAGCTCACGTTTTATTTGCTCTGGCAGATGGGTTTGGTCACCCTCCCACTCAAACAGATTTTCCCTCCGGCAAGAGAAGGGCCGGGCCAATCGCAAACATTTATCTGATATGGGGCAAGTTTAATATGATGACTGTACAGAGGTGCGCTGATGAAGTAGAAGTTTTGTTGCTCTGATTGTTTGAATGGATCCAATTTAAAAAAGTTCAGAGGCATATTGGTCAGTGCTTGTTGATAACGCCCCTTGGAAATCATAAATGAAACTAGGACTGATAAGCAGGGTAATTTTCAAATACACACACATACACACTAACATAAACACACAGTCTCCTACTTTTCCCTTGAACCATAAGGACCAAGTCAGAGAGATCAGAATAACTTGAATCTCCCCAACCCTGAGCACTATGGGCTCTCTCTCTCTATATATATACCTCTCCCTCCATCCCTCTCTCCCTCTCCCTCTCTCTCTCTCTCTCTCTTTATACCTCTCCCTCCCTCCCTCTCTCTCTCTCTCTCTCTCTCTCCCTCTCTCTCTATCTCTATCTCTCCCTCTCCCACAGTGGTAGGAATAGAACTAGAATTGGCGAGTGTGTGAGTAGTTTCCCACTGTGAAGGGAGCATGGATTGACATGTCTAGTCAAACATGGGTAATAAAAACAGGCTTCGCTACAGTGGACCCCACTCACACATGACAGTCTTTCACACACGCACAGACACACACACACACGTTCGTTCAGACTTAACTGATGACATGTTTGTTACCGTGTTGGACGAAATGCTGATGTAATCTGTTGGCAAGACTCATAAAACACACTCATTAACTTTTTCACCTATGTGCAGACACACTCACACACACTGCTGTAACACCCCATGCCTCTGTCCTGTGTGAGGGGGAGACAGATGCAGGTCTAACAGCAGCTCAGGCACCTTCAGAGCAGCACTGCCAGCTCTCTCATGGGTGTGCAAGGAGTCAGGTGGCTGAGCGGTTAGAGAATCGGGCTAGTAATCAGAAGGTCGCTGGTTCGATGTAAATGTAAGTGTGCAGGAACAGCGACACAAACATCCAGATGGGTTCACACACACATCCAATCATTTTCACTTGCTGAGAATACACACACACACACACACACACTGTAAGGGACTGCTCGCACATATGCACTGGGAACAGACACAAGCGTCAGGGCTTGTTGAGGCAGCCAGCCATGTAAGTGTGATTTTTGGCACCAGCTTGGCCCTCCACACAGACACCAGTAGAACCATTCCACACTTCCTGGAGAAGGATATTAAAAACAACGCCTTTATTTCATCCAATCGTATTTTATTTCCCAGAATGTCAAGAGTAGTGGCAATTCCTTTCAAACTTGGGGGAGGAGCCAAGTCTTCCTGGATCAATACCAAGGGGTCACTTGTGAGGTTTCTATGGAAACTATGCCTTATGTCATATTGTAGGTCTGTTGAGCTGTCACTCAACTTTCAAGATTCCCAGTCAGGGTTCCCAGTTGTGTGCTATTCCGGAAAGAATTAGAGCATTGCCAGATTAATGGATATCTCTACTTTAAGAAACCCAACCAGGTTTATGATATGGGTCAAATGTATAGCATTATAACTTGGCAATCCTATACTGTGTGTGGCATTTATAGGGATTTATGGAGTTGGCTTTAGTCTGTAGAGGCAGCACAGGTAGTGTTGTCTGCAGTCCAAAGTTGTGTTTCTAATTTAATATTCTTAAACTGTCTTGTTGACCTTGTTTATTCTTTCTTTTCTTTATGTCTACAAAGACTGAGAGTGAAAACAAGCCAAGTGGTAGCTCCGTTTAGTGTTTTCAGATGTTTAAGTCTCTTCATATTACTGTTGAAGGGAAGTTAGATTTTGTGGAATGTGTCTCTGGTCCTGTGTTTTGAACCATCTTGGTAATATGTTCTTGCTGTCCCGGTTGTGAAAACAAACACACCTCCCCACTGCGCCAAGGCAGGTTATTTGTTTGTTTACTTTTTCCTGTTACGGACACGATGTCTCATTAAGTGTGTTTAGGGGGCAGTGAAGGGAGAACTGCTTTCACATGACTTGAGACCAGAGAAAACCAACAATCAGGAAGCGTTTTAACTGAAACAGAGAAATTAGTTAACATATAGGCGGAATAGATCCAGGATATATAATAAATAGATTTGTAAATAGCTGTATAGAAAAGGTGAAATTTTGCCGTGAGTAGAGGATATTTGTAACGTCTGATCCTCTTTCAGTAGCAATACTCATGTCTCCTCATGCCGCCCCCCCCCCGCCTCCGCCTCCCCCTCCCCCCCCCCCCTCCATTACACCCCCTCCCCTTAGGGGTCGTGCCCCACAGCTGGAGAAACCTGACGTGTACCATCCACTGTACACCAACTGTTGCTGTGTCAGTGTGGTTTCATGCTAAATTGGACGTCTGTCTCTGCCATTTACAGAACAATGAGTTTACCATGCTGTGTTTTGCAAGCTCATGCTGAGCAATAGATTCCCAGCATGGTCGACCACATGTTTGTGCTGAGGCCTGTGGAGGCGAGGGTGTTTGTCTGCCCCTGTGTGTCCCTGCCGGCCCTGTTCACAACCTCCATCAGAGCTGCTGCAAGAGCAGCCTGGCTCTAACCCTCTTGATTGGATAATTGTCTCAATTAGCACAGCCAATTAATGGCTACATGCACCATAGATTGCTAATGCTCTCTCTGGAGGCTGAGCCGCCCACTGCAATAACACACAGTCATTATCTTGCATTACTGCGTTAGTGTTTGAGCAGGCACAGAAAGGAAAAGATGAAGGGACGCCAGACCCGTTAACTGTTATTGGTTTGTAAGTTCTGATGAACGATGACGGTCAGAACTCATAAAGCTTTTTGTGGAATCATATGAAGTGGAGTGTGACTAAATCAGTGGTCCGCTACTGTTTGTGCTGTCTTGTTTATATGCTTATATAAAACATATATATAATATAATTGTTGTTGTTTTTTTTATAGAGAAATATTGTTGAATATGCTTCTTACATCCTTTTCTTGTCCTCAAGTTTGGAATATTAGCGGAGCAGATCATTCTGCAGTGGAGGAGGAAGGGTGGATCAGCACAGACTATTTCTTCGAAGGGGGGGGGTATTTGTGTGGTATTTCACGACTGCCAGGCTCAAGCTCTTGAGCTCACTTTAAACCATCAAAAACAGACCTCTAAAAAACATCCCTCCTTTCTACAATTTTGAAATTCTTGTTTGCCAACTTCTACAATCAAACCTGGCACCGTGAAAACCAAAACTGTTCCTGGGATGGGTTTTTTGCTCAACCACCTTCACTTTCTGTTGCCATGCCATAGAGCTCCTACACTCCAAAAATCTGAGGAAAGTACTTATTTTGTATAGCATGATTCGATAAAATAAAAATGAACGAGGCTACACCATCTCAAACATCATGAAGAATAATGCTGTAGTTTACTGACTCTCTGAGAGCATTCAGGCTGCTTTACCCAGGAGGTAGGGTGAAGCATATAGGGGCTGTGGGCTGGGTTCAGTGCCCCAGACATAAGACTGTTTTTCAGTGGTTGCCAGGGCACTGATGACAGCTGCTTGTGGTTGCTTTCATGGCACAGCCGGTGGGTCAGAGGGTGGGTGGCATCTTGCCCGCGGTTACAGGGTGGTACCCTGGCAATGTGTGCCATCACGGCAGCGCTGGGGAAGAAGGATTTTGAAAGAAGGTGTCCACTAAGACTTACATACTGTGGCCCTCCATCTTGAACTATGACAGCTATGACACATCTGAGACATTTTTAACACATATTTGAGAAATGTTTCAGGCATCTTTTAAAAGCTTCCCTCTTGTTGTCTTTTTAGCCGGGTTTCTTCAGCGATTCTGCTGTGTGTCCCTGAGCTCTCGTGTCGTTAGCCTGTTTGGTACAGTAAGCTTGTTTTGTTTATTTTGGCAAGAGTTTCAGAGCTTCACATTCCTGTCTTTATAGCCATAAAAACGGCCACAAACATGGTGTGCACCAGGACACTATGCTTCACTTGTCATCAAGTACTCTGGTTGAATCATTTACTGAGGACAAGTCTTCTCTTCATGGGGGCTGTATGTGTGTGGGGGAAGGGGATCCAGCTATTTAGGAATGGTCTTCAGTCTTCTGAAGCATCATAATTGGTTGTTAAAGGTCTTGTTAAGAGATAGAGAGAGAGAGACAGAGAGAGAGAGAGAGAGAGAGAGAGAGAGAGAGAGACCATGTTGCCCACTGGCCAGCTCCTTACCTTGTTCTGGGGTCTGGGTCTATGTTTATCTCTTGGGTAAGAACCACAAGTCTGTCTGCTCCACTCATTTAATGCCCATGAAAAAGTATATAGCTGTTTAAAATAGCAACCTTAAATACATAGTAGAGCCACATCGGGTGCCGATGCCCGTCCCATGTCATTAAACCGCTAGTTGCTAGTTTGGGAAAATGTATCGCTGTGCACTTTTAAGTTTTATTTAGCTTATCCGACTCTGGTTTTATGCAGCAGAGTATGAGAGTGGACCAAGTGTTGTTTTCCCTCTGTATTGTTTGGACTCGAACTAAGACAGCTGTTTGGACATGTCCAAATGATTCTGGGATTCTTTCATTTGTCATGATGTGTGTGTTTTAGACTTGGTATGGAATCTGATCTAGATGGGCCATGTACTCTCCTGACAGAATACTATACACTATCCAGGGGGGGGGGGGGGGTGGTGGCTTGAAAGTTAAGAGAGGTTATGTTTATAATGAGGGGGGGTTGGTGGGAGGAGCTGTTTTCTTAAGGAGGGCCAAACAAACCTTACAGTGTGTGTACTCGCCACAGGTTTTAGTATCAAACCCTGCTTATCAGTGCTGGTTCCTGATATCAGTGTTGTAGTACTCGAAACCCATTACCCCTCGCACCCCAAAAGTAAATGAGGAAGATAGGTGAAACAGTGGCTGTCGGCCAAATCAGCTATAGCCTAATTAGGTTTGATTACCTGAACCACAAAGAGTTTACAATAGCGTCCAAAATAAAACACACAGCTTGTGTAAATTCTTCACAGACGCTCACTGAGACGGCTGGGACTAGGCCTACATCAAACTTTTACCAGCATAAAAAGAAAACATAGAAAAAGGTAAGCTAAGCCTTTGACACTAGCAAAGCTAGCTAGCTACCTAATGTTTACAATCTGCCTCCCGACTAAAACTCTTCAGAAATCTCTTCCCCCTTTACACAAGAGATTTAGTGAGTATTAGCTACCTATGTAACGTTACACTGTATATTTTAGAGCGCTAGTTTCAGTTATCAAATCTAACTTTGTACCTAGTCAAACCTTACTGTTTGTGTGTGTTGGTCTGGCCTTGACCTGGTCTCTCTTGGCCTTGGTCTTGGTCTTGACTCGGTCTTGATACACTCTGGTCTTGGTCATGACTTGGTCTCGGTTTAGGTGGTTTTCACTACAACACTGCCTGAAATATCTCCATGTTAAGCAGGTTGCACTTGAAGTGGCTGTGTAACTGGGTGTATTCCTGGCCTGTCTTCCAGGCTGTTTCAGGTGCAGGTGCCTCAAGGGGGTCTTTTTACACCTAAAGACAGTTATTATCTTTTTCTATATTATTATTAGTCTTTTTGAGTTCTTGTCTGATAGTCATCTGAGTGTTTGATGAAGAGACTGTGTGTGTGCCCATGCATGAGACTGTGTGTGTGTGTGTGCATGTTTGCCCATGTGTATGTGTGTGTCCAAGCATGCATGAGGCCAGGCATGTGCGTGTTTGTGTATCTGTGCACAGTGCACACAGACCAATCTCCTGTGAGTTGCTCCCTGATTAGGCATGACTGCAGACGTGCTGAGATTAGGAAAACATTATTACAGGGAGGTGATGCAACATTTCCATTAACCCAGGAATGTCAGGAAATTAGGAAAATTAACTCAAGCATTCTTCCAACTTTCCACTTCCACTCTCCTCTTCTTTCCTTCCTCATCCCCCTCCCCCCCCCCCCCCCCCTACATCCTCATCCTCGAGTTCCCCCCTCCCACTCACCCCTCTCCTGGGCACCACAAGACACCACCTCACCTCTGCCAGCCACCAGTTGGCTCTAGCTCTGTCTTTCTCTGGAACAGCTCTGTTTGGTCGGCTAAGTCATTAGTGAGTCAAGTGGTACTGTTGCACAGGCGACTCTCCGGTTACTACTGGGATGACACGTTTTACTAAGGTGCTTTTCACCACGGCCTGGGCTTGCAACACACACACACGCACACACACACACACACCATGCTGGCACTGGTTCTGCCTCGCTCAAAGGCAGCAGCGGATCCTGTTCCATGGCTACTGGCCCTGCCCTTTGTTTAGTCTGAATTGTGTCTCTGTGTGTGTGTGTTTGAGTTTGTCACTGCACCATGACAAAGAGTGGGCTTTCTATCTCTCAGCTTTACATCTGAAAGGTATTTTGGTAAAAAAAGAGAGGTTCAGGCAGGAGGACTCAGTATAGGATTTACTTGATACTTTATTTCACATGGTACAATACATACTAAGTAATACTTGAATTTGGCATAATGGTTCTGCTCGCCGCGGCTCCCTGCCGCACCCAACGGAGACACCGTCTCGACCTCCGAGCAGAGAGCAGCGACACATTCCCACCTACGAAAGGAACACAGAACCAAGCTTGAGGCCTCACACATTATTATGAGCGCAAGTAACTGGAACTAGAGGCATTAAAGGGGGATAGAATAAGCAAAACTGGAAACCCTAGCCTCAGAGAGGAGATGGAGGCTGAGGCAGCCATGGTGGATTCTCACAGAAGGGGATCATGGGTTTGACCGGCGGCAGCTCAGTTGGAATGTGGCCCTGCCCTGCGGAAAGCAAACTTCACATCATCCAAAGCTGCCACCTCCATCTTAAAATGTGCTCTCTCTCTCTCACACACACATACACACACGCATGCATGCATGCAGTATGTGCACACACACAATATTATACACACACGCATATAGACACTCAAATGTACGCACCTGTACTCAAACATACACCTCCACACACACACTCACTGTGAGAAGCCTTAGGCTGTAGTTATATTTTACTTAGTTTGTGTCGTCTTTTACATGTCGGATATAAATGATTACAATGGTGCACATGCGGTACAGTCTGTCAGAGAGTGTGATTCTTCCCCAAAAAACATTCAGCGACGGTTTTACAACCTGCTGTTGCAAGTTACAGTATTATTAACTCATTTAGCTGCTAAGTGTTTTTCCTGTCATTCCCTGATCCCTAAACTAAAGACAGTCCAACCACTAAACCCCCAGTTGAAACGTCCTGGCAGTGTTCAGATCTTGACCCACACGGGCCAGAGTTCCTCTGACAAAGCCACATTTCTCCAGATGTTTTCAGGACATCTAGAGAGTGCCAGAGTCCAAAGTTAACATAGTTTCTTCCAAAGACACACAAACTCCCTGCTCTTCCAAGAATCTGGACAGTCCAAGTTAAGGACATGTGGTTGTGATTGGTTCAAAGAGAGGGCAGGGGGTGTGGCTGGGCTTGTCTGATTGATGTAGTAAAGAGTGGGTGTGTTTCCAAAACACCTGCGGACCCAAAACACCAGCCCAGGCCACTTTCCTAAGAAATCTTTTGTAACCCGGGGCAGCCCAAGTGGTTGGAGGTTCCCAGTTTGTGTTTTTATCATATGAATGCTCATCCACTTAATAGTACATTTCCAGATATCCCTATTATGTGGGGGCTTGCCATTTTCTCATTCTACTAGTTCTTCACAACATGTCAGAGAACACTGGAATGTTACACATGCAGGACCAGTTTTACTGCTCACTCTGGATGACCTCGCCATTGAGATTTAACAAGGGGTCAAAGGTCATGTCAGAGCTTTGGGATGGACTGTGGTGGAGATGAACCACCAGTCCTCATTCTGACTGGTCTCCACAGACACAGATGGTCTCCTTGCACACTAACACATTCCGTGCGAACACTAATAAACACTGACACTAATAAACACACCCCACCTTGCACACACCAGAATCACTCTTTTGACCTTTCTGTCTCCCTCTCTGAGAGTCTCTCTCACACATAGACACAGTTACCATGACCCTTGAAAGCCATCAGAGTTCTGGTCTACTTAGGCCCTGGTTTTGTTGGGTCTCAGATGGCCTGGTTCAGAATGTCCTGGTTTAGCCCACAATTCTAGTCTGATCTGGTCTAGTTTGACTTTGTCTGGACCCGTTCTGATGCAAGTGAAACTGAGATCCCTTTGTGTATACTGTAGGCTACTTGTATGACTTCACAGTGGTTTTCAGAAAGACTTCAAGCAAAATCTCCCCTGTTGATTTGGTCAAACCTTATTAACTGTCTCTTTGACTGTGTTTTTAGTCCATAATTCTCTCTGGCTCCCTCTCTCACTCTCCTCGCTTTCTCTCTCACCCTCCCTCTCTCTCTCTCTATCTCTCTCTCTCCCTTGTTGGCAGAGTGAAGTAATGGTTTCCTCATGAGTTCGTTCCTGGACAGTGCAGTAGTCTCTAATGCAGATGTGGCTTGTGTTGTCCCCAGTCATCCACTCTGCTATAGCTTAGGGACGGCTCAGTTACTTTCCTGTGGTTGACACACACACACACGCAGGTACTCGTGCACGCGTCCACGCACACACACGCTACAATTGGTCTTCCAGTGTACTGAAGATTGACTTTCCACATGGACACACACACACAGAGAGCCTCTTGTTGCGTAGGTGCAGTTCATCAGGCAGCTTGTGAGAGTGTCTCTAATCATCGCAGTTCCATTACACAGTCTTTCACCGGAACACTAAACTATTGTCTGACACCACTTTCCTTAGTATTCTGAGTGTGTGTGAGTGTGTCTATCACTGTACTGTACTCCCAGCCCAAACTCAGCTCAAATCGATGACTGCTTCTCGGGTATCCTAACTGCAGTTGGAGATGTTTACGAGCTTAGACAGTGTGGAGGTGACAATTGTGTCCACTAAGGGATATGGACCTATGGAATGGAAGTTAGTAGGGTGGTGATAACATTCTGGAGTTCTGGGGTCATGACCTTTTGAGAAGTCTATGTGATCTCTGGAACTAGTGGAAAATTCCCATCTGGCCATTGTCCATTTTCTTTTTCCCTCATATTTTTTTCTCTGTCTTTATCTCTCTTCTCTGCTTTCCTTTAGCAGGTTGTTGTGCAGTGGGGAAACATTTAAAGTTAGCTTTGTTCCTGACACTAGCCTATCTATAGTAAGCAGCACAGGCTTGGCTCTTCAACGTTTTTCTGTACTTCTAATGCTAAACACTTGTTAGCCCTGTAAACTGAAAGGAGGCTTGATGTTGGAGGTCACGGAGCCTTAGCCAGTACTCACCATCACAGCACTCCATTGCAATTTAAAACGCACAAATGCAGCATCAGCAATTGATTATACATAAACACAGCACAAAACATACATACACATAGGTTTTCAAACAAAGAGACTTCAAAACATGGAGGCACAGCAGGTCTGGACTGGGACTGAAATGGTCCTGGGACTTTGAAACGCAGACCGGCCCACGACCGTGTATTATTATTATATTTTTTAGCATTATGCCACGGACGTTTAAGCGGCCGTTCGGGAGATCTCCCGACTCTCCTGACGGCCAGTCCGACCCTGATGCACACACATAAACACACTCAAACCACATCCTAGATGCCTGCCTATTTATATGTGTAACAGAGCCCAGTGGCCGCTCCCAACAAGTGGACAGGGGCAGCAGGAGGAGGAGGAGGGGGGGGAGGAGGAGGAGGGGCAGGAGGGGGGGGGGGGGGAGGAGGGGCAGGAGGGGGGGGAGGAGGAAGGTCTGCAGGAGGGGCAGGAGGAGGAGGGGGAAGAGGAGGAGGAGGGGCAGGAGGATGGGCAGAAGGAAGGTCTGCAGGAGGGGCAGGAGGAGGAGGGGGAAGAGGAGGAGGAGGGGCAGGAGGAGGAGGGAGGAGGGGCAGGAGGAGGAGGGTCTGCAGGAGGGGCAGGAGGAGAAGGGGGAGGGGAAGGAGGGTCTGCAGGAGGGGGGGGAGGAGGAGGAGCAGTAGGTGGAGGAGCAATAGAGGCTGCAGGAGGAGCAGGGGGAGGAGGAACCGCAGAAATAGGAGAAGGAGGAAGCGCAGCAAGAAGAGGTGGAGCGGTAGGAGGAGGGGAGAATAGTGTGTCCATGTGTGACTTCTCCTAAACAATTCCAGGCATTCCCAGCTACAACGCTTTTGGAAAGACACATGGCAGTGTGTCTATGTATGATAGGGGTATGTGTTTATGTTTGTTTGTGTGTGCGTTTTTAGGTGTGTGTGTGTGTGTGTGAATGTGTGTGTGGGTTGAAGGTAGTCGAAGCTCTCCTTGCTCCACTAACAGGTGGAAGTCTGTCAGAGTGCTGTCATTTTGTACTCATGAATATGTTATTGAGCTGCCATCTGGACACTGTTTGTTTTATAGATCTTAGGATTTTCCTCTCCATTCTTTCCCTGTCTCTTTCTCTCTCCTCTCTCTCTCTCTTTCTTTCTTTCTTTCTTTCTTTCTGTCTCTTGCTTTCTTTCTTTTTTCTTTCTTTTTCTCTCTCCTCACAAATGTTTTTCCTCTGCCGTCCCTCTCCACCTCCATCTTCCCATCCCTCTGCATTCGGAATGATCTCTTTCCCTACACCTCAATGTCTATGTCCTCCCTCTTTCTCCATCTCCCTGGGTCTCTCTCCGCCTCTCTCTCAATATCTCTCTCTCACTTCATCCCTCTTCTTCTCTCAGTAGTCCTTTAACAGATCAGAGTCTGCCTCCTATGAGACAGGGCTTCTGTCTCTGTATTTATAGACTTGCACCCCCCTTTTCAGACTAGACAGCTAGACTGGACGATGGCCTCTTCACTGATGCACACACCCACCCATCCGCACACACACGGGATGTGCTAATTACAGGCTGGCACTGAATGTCTGTGAATGCCATGAACAACCGCAGACCATACCATGCCATACCAAACGCTGTTGACCGTGAATGAGAACAGATGACAATGAGTGAAGGCAGCTGACGGTCAACGGGACTCTGATTATCCTGAGCGGAAGTTGCCGCCCACAGTTCGCTGTTAGGAGCTACAATAGACTTCAGAAGACAACAGTTGAACATTGAAGAGTACAAGAGCAGTAAAAGCTATGTTTCCATGAGACCTTCAGTTTTCCTCCTCTCCCTGCTCTGTACACAACCATAATCTCTTTGCATGGATAAACAGTATTGGCACGCTTGCTGTGTGTTTTATGTGTCAACTGGAACTGTGTGCTCTTCTAAAGTACTGTGTGTGTTTGCCTTTTATTAATCAGGGTAACTGTGTCCATGAACGGCTTCATGGTGACTTCAGTACTGTGTGTGTGTGTGCGTGTGTGTGAGACTCCATGCCGAGCCCATCGGGGTCTACCCAGCCTAGCCTCAGTATAGAGCCCCAGTGTCTTCCTGCCCCAACGACAGCCTTCTCTAAAGAGCGCTTTATTACCCCCGCCCCTCGAAGGGAAGGGGAGAGACAGATTTAGAACCCCTTTGACTCTCCCTCCCTCCCTCTATCCCAACCTCTTTTCCTCTTGCCTGGCTCTGCTTTCCTCTGGACTCAATGGAGAAGGTTATGGTCTCATGACTCATCATTAATGGCTGTTCACCTCTGTTTCAGACCTGTGTGTGTGTGTGTGTGTGTGTGTGTGTGTGTGTGTGTGTGTGTGTGTGTGTGTGTGTGTGTGTGTGTGTGTGTGTGTGTGTGTGTGTGTGTGTGTGTGTGTGTGTGTGTGTGCGCGTGTGCCTATGTACAGTATGTACTGAGTGTATGCATGAGTGTGCATTCAAATGATTTCCCAGTAATGTATTAACGGTCATGGAATGATTCGTCTCTCACTCGTTCACCTACCAACTACTGTCGTCATGCTGGCCACACAGACAAGCTGCTCCTGGGTGGGTGACACTGTTAGGAACAAAGGGAAATAACCAATGTTGAGAAATATCTTACTTAGGGAGAAAGAACCCTAACCCAAGAATGGACCGTGGGAGCTGTAGTTGAGGGGAAAGTAGGTTTGTGGAGTTAGAGTCATGGCCAGAAGGGTTCCAGTGTCGACGGGCTTCACTCCATAGGCCCTTTCACCCTGTGGGAAACGGTGTGACTCTGATTTCTGTCTCACAAACACACGTTCACATACTCTTTTTCGATCTTGCTCTATTTATCATAATTTCTCTCACACAGACACACACACACACACACTGCCCTCTCCAAGTGCAGCCAATGCTACTGAATGGATCTGAATGGATTCCTTCTCTCTCTGGTATGCTTTCCTCTCTGAGACCACGGAAATTTCCACACCCTGTGCGTGTGTGTCGGTGTGCACTGTGTGTGTGCAGTGTTAGTGTGTGTTAAGTGTGTGTAGTGTGTGTATTTCTGTGTGGTGCATCACCTCACCAAAAGGTTTCTTTTAGACCCTACGGAGTGATGGTTGATTTGAGAAGTGCTCTTGCTACTGTGCCAGTGTGTAGTCTGCCGCTGTTTCCTCCATGAGCTCATCCATGAAGACCTCGTCTGCTGGACCTCAGAGTGTCCAAAATGGCTGCGTTACCCCCATCATCCTGCTCTCAGCCTGATCCAAACAATAGGCTAATCCTAAAGATTTGCCGTACCCGCTTATTTTCTTCATCCTCAGCCAAAGCAGTACGTTAGCTTTTCATGACGTCATTGTCTAAGGGCACGTCTTCACCTCTTAACTGTGCGTGGTTTTGTTTGCTTCACGGCTAAAGCTCTCAGCTGCTTTTAAGGGGCCCAAGGGGTGTGTGCTAGCTGGCCTAGCTGTGCTAGACCACATGTGCTGAGGGGGTGGAGAGTTGTGTGACGCTTCAGGGCATCCCAGTGCTTCAGCGTGCTCTCGGTAGAGAGCCTTCTGACGCACGGAGCACCTGCTGTAACAGAAGAGGGATGGGGGGTGTGATGCTGCAGATTCCATCCCAAGTTTAGTTGATCTGTTGAGGTTTTCGTTGATGCTAAATGTGTGAGTTTCTGTCTACATTAACACCCATCATGAAGACAGAAGTAAGAAAGTCCACGGTCATTGCTTTTTGGCCCCTGTCTGTGGGAGTCTGTGTGAACTAACTCTCTCCCGCTCTCTCTCTATCTTCCTGTCTCTCCCCCTTTCTCTCAACACCCATCACTCTCTCGGTTGTTTGTCTTTTAACTTTTGTTACAAAAAAAGTTGGAAATGGAGGTTGAAGTTGAAGACCACTAAGCTACGTTTGTTTACGCGGCTTAACCCTTGTTCCCGTAGCTCTTTACCAGCGGGGGACAGGGAGGTTGTGGCTCAGGTTGCCCTCAACAGATCTCCATTTTGGAATATAAAAACACATGCCAACATATGGAGAACACATGGACTTTATATGAAACTTAGAGAGGAAGGCAGGAGGCAGTCTGTGTGTGTGTGTGTGTGTGTGTGTGTGTGTGTGTGTGTGTGTGTGTGTGTGTGTGTGTGTGTGTGTGTGTGTGTGTGTGTGTGTGTGTGTGTGTGTGTGTGTGTGTGTGTGTAAAATCTCAGGAGGTTTTGAGATGATGTCATTGGGGTACCAGGTGGTCCACTTCAGTGCGCACATCCGGTGACTTCTGGTATGGGCCACCATGAGACACTCACACACACACAAAGGATCTCTCTCTCTTTCCTGCTCTCTCTCTCTCTCTCTCTTTCACACACTGCATCTCCTCCACAAACACACACAGTTTAACAAAACTGAACTAAAAAAAGCAGTGACCACTGTACAAGGGAGGGGTCCACATTCCCATTGTGGTGTAACCTGGCACTGACCGGTACTGCTGACCAGTACTGCTGACCGCTGCCACCCCGGACTGATGCTTCCGTTGCAGGAGTATTTATGTGAGATGATAGATTCAGACTAGGGCTCTGCTTGGATCCACTGTGTAATTAGGGAAGAGGTTTGGGGTTTTTGTGAAAACACACACGCACGCAGGCAGGCCCATGCACACGCAGGTACACACAGACATTCACGCACACACGCAGAACATGCTGGCATCATGTCAACTGGGTCGTATTAAGGGGCACTGCTGTTGTATGGAAACCTAGGGAGGGAGGGGAAGAGACAGAGAAGGAGAGAGGAGAGGGGAAAGAAAAAAGAGAGGGGGAAGAGAAGAGAGGGAGAAGGAGAGGGAAGGACAGAGAAAGAAAAAGAAAAGGGAGAGGAGTGGAAGAGAGAACGAGAGGATGAGAATTATGGCTTGGATGAGGATAGTCATTCCATAGTAATAACCACTGGTCAGGAGAAAAGTTGTCGCTGAGACGATGATGATGTGGTAGGAAAGACAACACACGCACACACAAACACAAGTGTATACGAGACTGATGAACAGAGAGAGTTATACTACACAGCACTACGTATGGATGTGTGTTTTGTTTCCTTTTTCGCACTCTGAAGAGCCTGATATAGTCTGTCAGGGGATTAGGAGGACGCGCACACACGCATGCACACACGCGTGCACACACGCGTGCACACACACGCTTGACCTCATGTCCCCAATAACACCACCTCCTTTCATCTCCTCCACTCCAGAGACGGTGTGGTTCCACACAGCTGCTCCAGCTGTGCGTGTGTGTGTGTGTGTGCCTGTGTGTGTGTTTGTGAGGGAACATTAATGTGTGTGTGAGCAAGCACGAGTGTGTGTGTGTACAGAATGTGCGTGTGCCTGCGAAGGCAGCCTGTCAGGAAGCTGTTAAACCTGATCAGTCGTCCAGCCACCGTGCTGAAGACTTTAACACACCTTTACATGGCCTATATCATCACATTGTGGTATGCTGCGGTTCATTTAGCTACATAGACGTTAGTTCTTTCCCTAACATTGGGCAGTGTTGTAATGGGGTATGTTTACCGTAGAAACCAGTTGAAGTAGTTTGACCTTTAATCTTCTGAGCTGCTGTTCCTAGCTGAGTGTCTGTGAGTCACCAGGCCTTGTCTGTTTGGTCATGTGTGGTCCACTACAGGTTGCAGAGAAGGGTAGTACTTTGTTGGAAGGTGAGGTGTAGAAAGGTGCAAGACTTAAATTACTCATCCACTTACTCTGGCTTTGTGTGTTCTCTCCCTCTGTTTCTCTTTTGCACTCTCTCCTTCTCTCTCCTTCTCTCTAACTTCTTTGTCATTCTTTATATCTTTCTCCCCCCTCTATTTGTCTCTCTGTTCTCCCTTCCTTCTCTCATACTATACAGCAGTTTTGTCATACTGTGCAGCTGTTTTTCCTGAACCTTATCTTATGTCACATGACCACCCCTCAGGGATTCTGAGTCACCACTGCCAGCCAGTAGTTTTCTCTGCTCCCATATTAAGTTTGGACTTCCCCCCCTCTTCTCCTTTGCTCCACCTCTGCTCCTCTCCTCCTCACTTCCTCTCTTCCTCCTCTTTTTTACTTGTCCTGGGAGGACGGTGATGCACATAACACACTGGGAAATGTCGGAAGTGTGTGTGTGTGTGTGTGTGTGTGTGTGTGTGTGTGTGTGTGTGTGTGTGTGTGTGTGTGTGTGTAAAAAGAGAGAGAGAATCTGCAGGAATCTAATGAGAGGACAGCCCAGGCTGAAGTAACATACAGGACAGTGCTGTACAGTAGCAGAAGCCTGTGGTTGTGGACCTTTCCCATTGTGTGTCCAGGGACTGTAGAATCCTCTCCACAGGACCACAGGAGAGAGAGAGATTTATAGTAAAAGAGAAACAGGGAAATGTTTCCCACAGCTGGCATTTCTTTTCATTGCCTTCATGATGAAAGGAATCTGTAATACCAGGTTGTATTAGCTGTACAGTTTTATCCTCCGCGGAGCTAAGTGCTTCCAGAGGGCCTTCCATGGGGACAGCATACTACAAGGGAGGCTGCTGTAGACTAGGTTGCTAACCTGACTTCTGTTAGGGTGTTTGCAAAGGTCCAAGTTCATAGCAGGCAGGTGTGACATTTCACAGGACGCACACTTCCTGGTTTGTGCTGGCTGCCATGGAAACAGGGAGCTGAGACCACAAATGGAGCTAGGCACGGGTTGGGAATGGGGTTGGGGGTGAGGGAAGCTGGTAAGTAGGCTACTCAGGACGAGTGGGGGGAGGTGGGTGAAAGGTGAGGGAGGAGGTGGAGAGTAGCGGAGGAGAAGAGGAATAGAGGAGCGGGGGGGGATGATGGGAAAACCTTGCATAAGAGTTTGGCGATGAAGAACTGCCACAAATGTAGCCTGAGAGAGAGAGAGATGCTTTCAAAAACTATTTAACAGGGATGAGAAGCACAGTCAAAGGGCCTGTACTGTGCCCAAACATGTCCAATACAGTAGTGCTTTATTTAGTTTATTGCCTTTCAAATGAGTCTTCTATCCTTAGTGTGAGCTCGATGAGTTATTTTAGGATAGCCTCCAGAGAGACTTGTTTGAACGGAGAGGTTGGCTGGAAGATATTTCAGGGGGTAGGTGGATAGTGAACCATGCAACAGCTCAAAAGACGGTCAAAAGTTTGCCAAATATTTTCCCTCCAAAACTAGAATTCTAGCTGTGCACAAGATGGCCGCCCACTGTATCACTCCAAACAGCTATCTGTTGCTATTTTCTCCCTCAATCTCTCAGCCCCCTCTTCCCATTGTTACTGTAGTTATTTTGTCACATTTCAGTACGTCGGGTTTGTTTTTATATGGCTCGTCGTGTGTTTAGAGTTTGTGTTAAGCAACTGAGGCCATGCTGTTGTGAGGTCGTCCCATTGTGGTTGAAGTTTAATGGGCTGGCTTTCAGTTTACGGAGGCTTAGCTGTTGTTATTGCACTAAGGCCTTCGGTATTCAGTAGGCCTTCAATGTCATTAGCAAGGCCTATTCTTACTCTGCCATCCATCGCGGCGCCATTGTGCAGGAGAACGTTTTTATTGTACAAGATTTGAAACCATTTTACTGTAAGATACAATGCAACTTTTATTACCCATGTGGGTTATAACAGTACTTTATTGTAGCTTACAAAATACCATAGCACACAACACATTTAAATGTAATGCTATTTGTCTAAAGAATAACTTTATTTTACCAATATGGATTAAAGGGTCGTTCCATTTGGCTTCTTTTCGTAGGGGTGTTTGAGAAATTTCACTGGTCTCTCAGGCCGCCAGTGGGCAGTCTCTTAGTCCACAAGGACAGGCTAGCCAGAGAGCTGACGGGCCGTCCACACGTCCGCACACCCAGACGAGGTACGTACCACTCAGTAAACTTGGAGCCTTCAAACAGGAAGTGACAAAAATTAGCTTAGTTGAGCAAGCTTAGATTTGTGTTCTCTGACATCTTGTTACGCTGGCCGGACTTCCTGACCTGTGTGTGTGACACTCGTGGCTTCTGGGGAAATAGTGGGAGGTTTTAGACTTGTGATTGGAAGAGGAAATCTTCCATAGCAGGAAGGACAATGTTTCCTGTGTCAGTGCTCTGTGTGTGGATCTACTGTGTGATTGGTCTCCGTGACTGCAGGTCAGTGACATCATTAGGGTCAAGAAGGGATTGTTCAGTCTTCGTTGTGTCTCGTGTTGAAATAGGCCTTCTGGGGTCAGGGCAAGGCTGAATCAATAACAATTAGCAAATACTGTTACATACTTTCAAAATCCCTTGATTTGTCTTCACCCACTGCACTAAAACCAAAAGGTCAGTCATATAGGTGTTGGGAGGCAAATCATACACATCCCATCTCCTTTCAGTGTCATTGGTCTCTGTAAACACACTGCTGACTGTGCAGCACTTGTCCCGGTGTGGGGAGAGAAGTGGGAGGTAGTCAAAGGGGGGTCAAAATCATTGCCTGATTTGGTGGAAAAGTTAAAAAAGGGAAGAAAAACTAAGTCAAAGTGAGAAGAGGCCCCAGGAGCAGTACTTCCCCTGAACGGATTACACAAGTAAAACAGCCCATAATATACCCCTTCTCCTGGCGTCTGGCAACGGTGGCAGACTGGGAACAGAGGCAGAACAGACCAGCACTCTGTCTTCCTCCATCCAGGAGTCACTTCTCCAAAAGACTGAAATCCCCCGCTCTCTCTGGGTTCTCTGCCATCACCTTAGGGTAACAGGCAGGGTGACGGGGTTCACAGTCATGTGGCCAAGCAGCTCAAATGATTTGATTCACTAGACTTCATTCAATTGACTTGACTTGATTCACTTGACTCTCTTGATTTAATTAGCTTTGCGTAACTCGCCTGACTCAACTTGATTTGGTCTCAATTTGATTCACTTGACAAGGCTTACCTTGGTGATTTGACACACCGGATGACTTTGGCAAGTCTCACTCAACAAGCATGGATGTCTGTTTGTTCCTTTAGATCTAGTTTTTTTTGTAAGAAACCAAGCGTCTGGAAGAATGTTCCTGCTATTTTAGAACTTGTGTTCAGGGGTCATACAGTATCAGTTCTATATCCTCTATGAACACTGAACTCCACAGCCTCTCCATCATTCACAGCTGTATCTCAAATGAAGTCTGCAATCTGCACAGTGTTGCTACTAGTTGGCCCTTGACTTCCACGGGAGGTTCAGCCACTGGTCTACTGGAGCCTTCATGTCCAACATACACCCCCCCCCCTCCTCTACCCCCCACCCCCCCCTCCCCCGCCTTAAACAACAAGGGTGTGTTTCAGTGTTTTTAACATTGCTTATCTTCCTTTGTCTGTGGTCTGTCCTCAACCTAACAGATCCACACCCAATCATTCTCCGTTGTTTCACTTCCAGTCATGGATTCTGTGGACTCTCTGATCCACAGAATGTGTGTTTAGTTCCATAGGCCACAAAAGTCAACATTGCTTTTTTGGATAATCTGTTTAGCAAGGCCCTGGTGTGTGTGCGAGTGTGTGTGTGTGTGTGTGTGTGTGTGTGTGTGTGTGTGTGTGTGTGTGTGTGTGCTTGTATATGGGGGACTTGACAGTGGCTACTGTGCAGTGTCCACAAATTGCATGATGATACTGCCTGAACTCCCCTTGTGCTTTCCTTACCTCATTGTGGTGTGTGTATGGGTGTGTGTGTACTCATGTTGTGCATAGTATGCATGAGTTTGTTTTGTGGGGTGTGCTATATGACTGAAGCAAGAGTTCTTGACCTTTACATGTTTCAGACAGGAGTGGGAATCTATTAGAATTATTATGTTTTATCCAGCTGCAAAGAAGAAGATCACCCTTCTACTACAAAAGACAAGCTAAGTCTATGTTTAGAACAGTGTCTATTCATACAAATAAGGATATGTATGGAACACTGTCCATTCTAACAGACAATTCTAGGAGTGTTGCTGGAACACTGTCCATTCTGTCTTAACAGAATGTTGGGGACCCGCAGTGTTCTCAATGCTAAGCAGCGTTCCACAGTGCTATGCTACTGTGCCTTCTCAATCCACCTGTAACAACACAGCATTTGCAGTCCCAACCAGGTCCTCACCTGTAGTACTCTGTCTGGCCACCAGGGTGACAGCACGTGAACCAGAGCTCTACAGAGTGGGTGGAGACCCTAACTCTCCCCCTTATAATTACAGAGATGGTTCCAGCCACGAGTCTTAATGGTGGGCCACTCCCACTCTCCAAATCAAAGGGCTGTGTGACCACACACACACACACACACACATGCTCACACACACACACACACATGATGGCAGACTGACAGGCATGCATGTATGTAACCACAAACACACATATTGTACACATACAGACATGCACACACACAAGCCTAGAATACACATTCACTCAGACACACAACCACACATTTACTGTCTCTCAAACCAGGGCTTGTTTGCATTTTCTTGTTTATCTTTTTGGACATAGCTGCACAGCCATCCTTGTAATATACAGCACATTTATGTGACTGTTGTGAAGTTCTAAGCATGGGTTTGACTGGAGTAGGGTGTGTTTTTATACCAAACTGGTTATAGTGATGAAGAATAGTCTAATCTATTCACTGACTCCTGACACACACACTCTCCAAAACCCAGAATTCAAGGAGTGACACTGCATGTGGTAAGAAATGTGGTAAGACATAACATCCTGTAGTCAGAAGCCTCCTCAGGAATCCCCCATTGTGGTGCAGTAGGTTTTAGAACTCTCCGTTGGCTTCCGGAATGTTCCGTATCAGTGTTTCAGACTTGGCAGGTTGGACCCTGATGCGAAGTAAAGGCCCTGACTTTCAATGTCGTGTCTTATTTGCGCTCGGTGTCACAGCAGTCGTTCCCTGTGTTTTTCCCCCCCCTCCTCCTCCCCCTCACCTATTCTGGGATGTTCTTTCTCTAAGCCCTACTTAGCTAAGTCACCAATTTCATAAAGCAAATGAAACGGTTTATGCTCTAAGTACATGTTTATGAAATTCCCAAAGTTACTGTAGCATTCCTGACTGGGGCCAAGTCCGGAGGGAAAATTCCAGCACCCTGAGGGATGTTTCAGCATGGCCTCAGGGAATAGTTCCTGTAGATCAGACTGTTGTTTCACTTGTAAAAATGTTTGGAAAGCTCAAAGACTTAACGAGCTCCTGACTGTCTTTTATGTTTATCAAGCAGAGGCACACTGTGATTTTGTGGCAGTGTTGATTTACGATTTTCAGGCAGATATAAACCCCTCTTTTTGAGCTTCTACAAAAAATAATTCTGTTGTCTTGCAGTTTATTTCCCTGTGTCTCCATCTTTTTCTGTCACGCTATAAGTTCATCAGTGTCTTTTGCTAACCTTTTTGTAACCCTGCTAGGGACTTGAACACATAACTCTCATGTCTCTACCAACACAACAGGATCTTGCTCCTGTTTTTCTCAATAACTTCCTGATAGTGTGGCACATTTCTGAGTGCACCCAGAGTCTGGGAATCTGACCTTTGACCCTCCCCGGGCCCAGCTGGCGGAGGGGCTAATGGGTGGAGGTGTTAATTTGCCCTAACGAGGTACTAAGCTCCAGAACCCAGAGAGGCAGCAGAGGCTGAAACCGGGCCAGGTTTGGGTTGTTCCTGGCTGGGTACGGGTTGGCTGGGCACTGAGCCCTGTGGATCCTTGCTGAAACTCTCTGACAAGCATATCAAGATGAACTTCAAGTTAATCATCCCTGGAGGCACGAAGGTGGTGCACAATGCATGGCTGTACAAACAGCACACCACCACAGAACAGAAGATGTACTTGCACAGACTTACACCCTAACACTTGCGTAACTGTAACCACACATTCCATTCACTAACTAGTGAATAGTGTGTGTACAATGTTAGATCATATTTGTCATATTCTTTATATGTGGTGAAATGACACAGATTCCAGTTTCTGGCTTGGTCCTGGTGTGGTGTGGTATGGTGTGCAGGATGCAGGTCTGGTCTGGTGTGGTATGGTGTGCAGGATGCAGGTCTGGTCTGGTGTGGTCTGGTGTGGTGTGCAGGATGCAGGTCTGGGTGTGGTGTGGTCTGGTGTGCAGGTCTGGTCTGGTGTGGTGTGTGGTGTGGTGTGCAGGATGCAGGTCTGGTGTGGTGTGCAGGATGCAGGTCTGGGTCTGGTGTGGTGTGGTGTGGTGTGGTATGGTGTGGTGTGGTCTGGTGTGCAGGTCTGGTCTGGTGTGGTGTGGTCTGGTGTGCAGGATGCAGGTCTGGTCTGGTGTGGTGTGGTGTGCAGGATGCTGGTCTGGTGTGGTGTGGTGTGCAGGATGCAGGTCTGGTCTGGTGTGGTGTGGTATGGTGTGGTGTGGTCTGGTGTGCAGGTCTGGTCTGGTGTGGTGTGCAAGATGCAGGTCTGGTCTGGTGTGGTCTGGTGTGCAGGATGCAGGTCTGGTCTGGTGTGGTGTGGTGTGCAGGATGCTGGTCTGGTGTGGTGTGGTGTGGTGTGGTGTGGTGTGCAGGATGCAGGTCTGGTCTGGTGTGGTGTGGTGTGGTGTGGTGTGCAGGATGCAGGTCTGGTCTGGTCTGGTGTGGTGTGGTGTGGTGTGGTGTGCAGGATGCAGGCCTGGTGTGGTCTGGTGTGGTCTAGTGTGGTCTGGTGTGGTGTGGTCTGGTGTGCAGGATGCAGGTCTGGTCTGGTGTGGTGTGGTGTGGTGTGGTGTGCAGGATGCAGGCCTGGTGTGGTCTGGTGTGGTCTAGTGTGGTCTGGTGTGGTGTGGTGTGCAGGATGCAGGCCTGGTGTGGTCTGGTGTGGTCTGGTGTGGTGTGGTGTGGTGTGCAGGATGCAGGTCTGGTCTTGTCTGGTGTGGTGTGGTGTGCAGGATGCAGGTCTGGTCTTGTCTGGTGTGGTGTGGTGTGGTGTGCAGGATGCAGGTCTGGTGTGGTGTGGTGTGGTGTGGTGTGGTATGGTGTGCAGGATGCAGGATGCAGGTCTGGTCTGGTGTGGTGTGGTATGGTGTGCAGGATGCAGGTCTGGTGTGGTCTGGTGTGGTGTGGTGTGGTGTGGTGTGTGGTGTGGTGTGCAGGATGCAGGTCTGGTCTGGTGTGGTATGGTGTGGTGTGGTGTGTGGTGTGCAGGATGCAGGTCTGGTCTGGTGTGGTATGGTGTGGTGTGTGGTGTGCAGGATGCAGGTCTGGTGTGGTATGGTGTGGTGTGGTGTGGTGTGGTATGGTGTGATGTGGTATGGTGTGGTGTGCAGGATGCAGGTCTGGTTAAGCGTCACATTGCGGTGTTCTTCCTCTTCAGCTGCTCCGCTGCAGGCTTGTGGATCCCATGACACGCTAATCCCATTAACCATTTAGCCACTTCCATATGCATACCCCGCTGAGTATGCACATACAGAAACACACACACACACACTGACCCCTCAGTAACCCACGGGCAGGGATCAAAGTTGAATGCGTTTCCTGGAGTCGTTTTGACCTACAGACGTTCAAGCTGTGATCTCTGGCCACACCCCTTAACCTCTGTTTATTTCTCATGGTCAACTCAACCATATCAACCATACCAAACGTGTCATTTCTCTCAGTCTCTCTTCCTTCCTCTCTCCATCTCTCTCTCTCTCTCCCACAATGTCTCTTATCTATTTTTCTTTCTCTAGCTCTCCTAATGGGTGGTGGAGGTGGAAGGTAATTGCCCATGTTTATGAGCTTCTGCTGTGCACTGGAATTAGAATTAGTTCCAATCCAGCAGACTAATTAGAACCACACACAGGGGGTCGGTCATGATAGATGACAGGGAGGAACTAAGATGTTTGCCTTTCGTTTCCCCCACCCTGTCACGACCTGAAATGCCTCTGCGCCATCTGCTAACCTAAGATTCTCACAGCACTCCTCAAGATCCATGTCTAAAATATGATGTAATACTGTAAAGGATATGTGTGTGTCTGTACATGGTGTTTGTAGTGCAGCTGTCTAAGCATTAATGCAGTTTAGCGTCTGAAGAATTAATGAACCTCTGGGTTCGCATAGAACAGTGTGTGTGTGTGTGTGTGTGTGTGTGTGTGTGTGTGTGTGTGTGTGTGTGTGTGTGTGTGTGTGTGTGTGTGTGTGTGTGTGTGTGTGTGTGTGTGTGTGTGTGTGTGTGTGTGCATTCAAGAGTGTGTGCCAATCTGAAGCCAAGCCACATAAACCTAGATTGTATCTGACAACATGACTGATTGCCCAGACACCAAACATTCATATCAGAAAGCATAAACAGTACTTAAAAAAAGCACCAAGTCTTACCATGCTGAACACAATCTCATAAAAAAAATTGTAAAGTGTGTTCTTGCAGAGAGAAACATTTTTTACAGCCAACGTATTTATTTGATTATTTACCCATCAGTTTACCATTGACGATAAATTCTCCACTGCTCAATTAGTTTCTATATTTTGTATATTTCTACATGTGGTATATATTTCTCTTTTACACAACATTTCTCCCCCTTATCTCTCTTTATCTCTTTCCTTTTCTCCCCACTCTTTCTCTCACTGTCTCTGTCGCTCCTCTCCCTCACAGATTCAACACACTGTCTCCCTCTCCCTCACTCTCTCTCCCTCACTCTCAGTCTCTCCCTTACTCTCTCTCTCCCTCACTCTCTCTCCCTCACTCTCTCCCTCTCTCTCACTCTCTCCTCACTCTCTCTCTCTCTCTCTCTCTCTCTCCCTCACTCTCTCCCTCTCTCTCTCCCTCGCTCTCTCCCTCACTCTCTTTTTCTCAACTCTCTTATTCACTCCCTCTCTTGATGCCTCTCTCCCCTACTCCTCTCTGAATGTTGTAGAGATGATGGGAAGTATAGCGCCTCAGTGTCTCTGGACAGGCTTCGCGTGCAGGAGAAGAAAAGGCCGCTGTCTAGAGCCTGGGCCTGGAGTTGGAGAGCGGGCTGAAAGGAGAGCATAGATCCTCAGTGTGAGCCGAGTCTTGAAAGGGCCCCTTTGTCCCAAGATGAAACAGCCCCACAGTGGTAGATACTGTATGAATGGGCCGTGGCTCACTCATGATGACATTCCCACACTTTATGTGGCTGTAAAGGCTGGTCTGTTTTTCTTAGAGGGATCGTGACCGAGGAGCCCTCTGGGGAAGCTCTGCGGGCCTATTGACTATTGTTGTGGCTGCAAGTTGGAGGATTTGGACTGAAGTGACACCTGCCGTTTGTGTCGTTTTTCAACTTGAACTATTTTGAAACAATTTTCTCGCACCTGACTTAGAAGGGCGATCATGGAGGACCGTGTGTATAAAAGTTGTCGGTCACATTTCGCTCAGTTTCTATTAACTTTACAGAACATTCACTGTAATGTCGATTGCTTGGCTGCAGCCACGTAGTTCATTGGTTAATTACGCTCCAATAATAATCTTCATCTTCTCTTCACAGGTGAGTCCACGTATTTAGATGACCACGGACCACCAGCCCCAAGGGTAATAACTTTATCTTCTTTCTCTATATCGCTCAATCTGTCTCTTGTCCCAAGCTGTGTGATGACTTCCCTCTCTGTAAAATCTGTTCCTTGGATTTATCTTGTTCTTTCTCGACTTCTTTCTTTCTTTTTTTGGTATTTTTCTCCCTCCCTCAGTCTCTGTGATGTGTTGCCCTGTGTGAGATTGCCAGGCAGGATAAGGGTTAGGTCTGTCTGTCTGGAGGAGTTGTGTGTGAACTCACTCTAAATACCAAATAGACCTCTGCTCTACACTATCCACACTCACACATACAGACACACACACACACACACACACAGAGGCCTTGTGTCTGTACAGCTGCATCTGTCTACTCTTCAATCCGTCTCTCCTCCACCCTCCAGTCTTCCCCCTCACCTCCTATCCTATCCTGCCCTGGTTTAGACCGTTTTGCCGCTCCAACTTGCAACATTAATTAGATAATTACTGTGTGTTGTTTCGTATGCTACTCATATCTACAGCAGTATCTGTGGCGAGACTGGTTTTAGCTTAGGCCTTCTGTGCGCGTTGTGACCACAAGTATTTTAGTCCATATTTTGAGTCCATATGGCTTGGTATCTGTTTAGACAAACCCAAGCAACTGTTCTGATTAGGTCTGAGCAAACATCTGGACTATGTTTGTCTGTTATGCGCTTGTTTGGAAAATGCCTGTTTGTCGTTTTGGCCAGCTCAACCCAGAGGTGAATGACAAGAAGCTATGTCATCTGTAAGAACAGAGGCCCTCGATAATGAGAACATTCTGGATGTGTGATTGGTATCTGATAGAAGTCTGCTCTTGCCTCACACAGGTTTGGTGAATTGTGTTTAGAATTGTGTTGCTTTGCTTCCAACCTACAAAATGATATCAGCAGCCATGTTTGTTTGCTAGTGGTAAGCCTAGTTGAAGACACTGTGGAAGAGACTTCTCAAAAGCGCCAAACGATCTCCACATTAGTCTGGTCAAACAGGGACAGGAACAGCTGGCTTGTGTCCTGCGGCAGAAAGAGTCATGAATTTTAACCACCTTGTTCAAACACAGTGGCTATAATAGAATTATATCAGTCATAATGGAGACATCCTTTGGCGCTCTTGTCTAAAACGGCGGCTATTTTATCAAGTTGAGTATACACAAATGTCACATCTCAACTCCCGGTTCATGACGTTTTGGGGGGGTTCCATTTATCTTCTCTGGTCATGGAATCCTTACAGCCAGTCTGGTGGAGTTGCGTAGGAGACTGGCCGCCACATTGGTTCATCCCCTTTTTTTCTTTCTGCTTCTTAGATCAAAATGTGACAGAAGATACAAGTGGAAACCACATCAGACAGCTTAATAGGTTAGCTAAGCCCCGTGTGGTCCCAACTCAGAACAGAGGCATACTGAGTTAATACTGCATTAGCCACTAATGTTAGCGAGAGACCGTTAGCCATCTGTCATTATGGTAACCCCTGCAGGCTGGAGAAATCATGCTAATGCGGCTAACGCTGAATGGACCATGCCTGTCATCAAGCTATCTTCTGATGTTAACCTGAAACTGAGCTAGATTTAGAAGAGACAGCTAATTCATCTTAACCATCTATGGCAGAGCATGAGTTTAATGTAAGATGATATTGTTTTGATTGTGAGATTACAAACATGATTAGATTAGAAATGCTTCACAGAAATGAGAGCGTAAAGAAAAACCAACCCCCTAAAAGTGGGAAGCACTCTGTGTGTCTGGCTGAGAGACGAGGTGGGTGGAGGTTAAGAGGAGGAAGCGGCGAGCACATGCAACATGTCCTGACTGGGTTGTCCACATAGTGCTTCCTGTCAAGGGAAGGATGAAACACACACACATATACGGTATACAGTAACACACACACACACACACACACATGAACACATGCACACACAGAGATATGAAAACAGAACAGTGCTAATTCAAACCAGCTGAAGCTGAATCATAACCCTGTGCACTTCATTTAGTTTCCAGAATCTACTGCAGATGCTCCCTGTGTGTAAGAAAGAAAGTTTACTGTCTGCAAGCAAATAATTTTCACAATAATAATCTGACACTGAAGGATACAATTTTACATTAAACAATAACAACAGAACATCTCTGCGTCACTAAAGAGATATTGACTGAATATTTCTATGCGCACACTCACACAGTTCTTTTTTCTTACAGAATAGAGATCTATGAAGGAGGCAATCAAATCAATTTAACAGTTGAATTGTAATAGATTGAATTCCTGCTTTGTGCTGTGATGCATCAATTCACTCTCATGATTATTCCCATCTGCAATTCTGTCGTGTTTTATACATCAGACTAGAAAACGACTTCATACATTTATTTCTAATTGTGTGACAATATAAATATATTCATGCAAACAAAGCATGTGTCTCATCATCCTTATTATGACACGATAAACTGTGGAGTCTGTGATTACTTAGTAAATACCATTCCAGAGGACTTTCCACGGCCATCCAAGACTAACATCCAACATCTGACCTCCTCATTCTTAACTGTCACAACCTCTTCTCCAAAAGAGCATATCTGTAGAGATTGAATTAGAGGCTGTTGAGTTGATGGGGGTTAAAGTTGATCATATTATAATTCCAGTTACAGGATGGCTCAGACTCAGTCATTTTTCACCGCTAGATTATTGTTCTCCAAACACATAATCTGGGCCCCAGGGTTGAACAGAAGACCACTTTATACAAGCAAAGCTTCTATATATTTCTATACTACAGGAAAGGTAACTGTGACTTTGTAGCAAGATTAGGATATTTAGCACGACACAGACTCATGCCTGTCAGCACAAGTTGTGCAAACAAAGACATCCATCCAGTTTTCTTTCCTCTACTCTTTTAAGATAGCAACCTTCAAGCCAAATAACACAGATAGTTTTACTGAACACTGTTTATCAACAGTCGACTTCCTGTAAAAGCTATTTCGCAAAACAGGAAGGGCATCATTGATAAGTCGACTGCCTGTTCTCAAGATGATACTTTATGTCCTTATCTCTTCCTCTCTCGTTTTCGTAATCTTTCTCAATCCTTTATTTTCTATTTACTTTCTTTCCCTCTCTCTCTCTCTCTCTCTCTCTCTCTCTCTCTCTCTCTCTCTCTCATTTGTAAACTGGAAGGGGGTTTGTTTTCCTTCTCACACCCCTGTCCCAACACTGTTGACCCTCATGCCAGAATGTGCTGCTTACCCTGTGCACACATGTACATAAACATCATTATTTTCCTCTTAACACTCCCCTTTTCCTCCAGAAAGACAGAACGTTTGTACTAAGATACTTTTCCTTTGTTTGTGTGGGCGTGTGTGTGTGTGTGACCCCCTCCAGATCCTACCGTTTCCCAGCCAGGTGGTGTACAACCGCGTGGGGAAGTGTGGCAGCAGGACGGTGGTGATCCTTCTGAAGACTCTGGCAGAGAAGCACCAGTTCAACCTGATCTCCTCAGACATCCACAACAAGACCCGCCTCAGCAAGCATGAACAGGTACGACCTGAGGGATACTGCTGGGTGTCGAAGGGGCCACGCGGCGAAGACGGGGAGGAGAGGGGCCGCTTGTCTGTCATGATATAGTGTTTGTCGTAGAGTGTTTAAAAAGGCTTAAAAAGGCTCAACGGGAAGTATATAATGAATGTAGTTATGTTTCTCAGCTTCATGAGCCAAACAGGATGCCATCCTCAAGTACTTCAAGCTGATCTGGCCTATTGAGCCTCTCTAGGAATGGGACGAAAGAACAAAAGAACAGATGGGGAATCTCTTTATTGTTTCCAGGAGCATCTTAAGCACATAAACAGCCTTTATAGAGGAAAGGCTTCTTTCGTTTAAATCTGTACCCTTCTGAGAAGTGCTGAAAGGCCAGGCCGTGCCTGGGGAAATGCCAATACAAATGCCAACGTCCATGAAACATGGCTGAAAACCCTGCTAATGCTATGGGATTCAAATCACCCCTTTCTGTTTTCTTCTCCTCGTCCTAAACTGAACATAGAAACCTCCATCCTCGGTGCTCTCTGGGTCCGATGGGTAGAGGAAAGATTTGAACAGAGTTACTCCAACAGCACACACCTGCCCTGTGGTCGGCCCTGTAGGACCCCTCCAAGGCATCCTCCAACAGTGCCAAACCAATAAACATGCTCATGTAACCTTCTATAAACTACTCTGGCCGCCCACCTTCTCGTTCACTACACGATCCGGCTTTCTTAGACAGCCCAAGGAGGAAGTGAGTTGGTGTGTGCTTCTGTGGTGTGAACCAAACCTAACCATTTCTCCTCCCCTGAACTTTTCCATTAGCATTGAAGTGTTCTACAGAAAACTGTTGGTAAAGTTATTTCAAACCACTTCTGAGTGGCCAGCTACACATTCATGACCGTTACTGACCGATTGGATTTGGAGTAAATATTTGAAGCTAATATTTAATCAGCAACTTGTTTACTCATTCATCAAATCTGAAAGCATGGCTGTGTACTGTCAAAATTCCATTATAGTCATTAGGATTCTGGAAAAAGAAAGAAAAAATACATAAAACTGAATGACCCTTCAACATTTCGCCACTGTGAGTGAGTGTGCGTGTGTGCGTGTGTGTGTATGTGCAAGTGCATGTGTTGATTTATGCAGATCCACAAACACACTGCCCTAAGTTTAGAGCCTGGTCTCATTAGCCTCTGTCTAGCTGGGTCTGGACCGATCTGTAGGGCTGCTGGCTCAGCTAGTGGTCTGCTAATGGCTTTGCCCTGATCTGAAGCTCTCTGCCTGGTTAGCCAAGCGGGCACAGTTCCCCTCCTCCCTCTCCCGCTCTCTCTCTCTCTCTCTCTTTTTCTCTCTCTTTTTCTCTCTCTTTTCTCTCTCTCTCTCTCTCTCTCTCTCTCTCTCTCTCTCTCTCTCGCTCTCTCTCTCTCTCTCTCTCTCTGTCTCTCTCTTTTTCTCTCTCTCTCTTTCTTTCTCTCTCTCTGTCTGTCTCTCTCTTTGTCTGTCTCTCCCCCGTGTACCCTCAGAGCATAATGTCCTGACTGTGTCTGTACCGGGGAAACATGTTTTGACCGAAAGAGAGAGGTTTATGATTCATCCAGAAATGGCATCACAAAGTCTTTAATAAATGTTAAGTGGAATTTTGCATTGTCACTCTCTCGAAAAGAACCAGCAAATAGACGTGATGCTGCCAGAGCAGCTGTCTGTTCCTGTAACCACCGACCACATGTACGCAAAGACCAAGGAGCTCGCTTCTGCTTTGGACCAGTAGACTGAACATACTATACCTACAATGCAGTTCATTGATTACCTTAACTTTTCTACAAGCCTAGTCATTGACTCTGAATAAAGACTCTTTTTTTGAAAGAACATACTACAGTTTTTCTCGATTGGTTACACACATTTTCTGAATGCATATCTCATACTCTCAGAACTCTACACACAAATCAAGAAAACACACACACAATGGGCAAAACCCCTCACTTCTCCTGCAAAATTAAACTTTACATTCAAAACAATGTTATTTCTTCTCAAAATGGTATTTTGTCTTCAAATGACACACACAACCCATCATATGAATCGACATTTATAAGAACCATTTGAACACTGATGTGCTCAATGTAAAACACTATCATCATAGTGATTTAGGCCTTTTTTTGTTCAGTGTGTTATAAAATATTGAGAATATTGTTTTTATACTCAGATCACAGAAATACACGGTAACAAATATATTTTACGTATTTTTCCCAGAAAAACAATGTAAGCAGTGTACATCCCAACCAACACAAAGTTGCACATACAGTGCTCTACATACAAAACAACATAATCATTTACTGTATAGTGTACACAGTTACATTATTATTATTTTTCTTTGTATTTGCCGCAATGTTATGGCGTTATTTTCTAGGACCATGTTCATGATTTCAGTTTTCTGTTCAGGAGACAGAAGATGTTCCCGACCACCTTGTGTTGGTAATCTTTCAGTTCTGCCAAACAAATAGTAAAATACTGTAAATACTGTGTAGGAATACAAAGTAGGAATACATTTCCCAAATACTTGAAACATACTTTATTTGTACAGTCCTACAGAACAGTCCACAGGCAATACTGTACTACTGTACTCATTGAGTACTGTATTGATATGCAGTAGGCCTACTGCAATTTTGTAGTGAGAGTAGATTTCTTACCTATTCTCATTTCGGAAAGTCCGGATGATGGATGCTACAGTGTACCTGCTCAAATTTGGCTGTACTCTTTGCCCAACCTCCTTCATTGTTAGACCATGGTTGACTACATGGTCAACCAAAGCGGCTCGGATCTCATCAGAGATTATGGTCCTTGGCCTTCCTCATCCTCGTCCTCCCCGTCCTCCTCCTCTTACTCTCACTCCTCTGCCTCTGTTTCCAATGTTGGCATCCATTGCTCAAAAACAGAAGAGGTCACTTGTTGCCCTTTTATGCTAAAGCTCTGATTGCTAATTGTAAAACTGTGTGACAGGTGTTTGTCCTTGCGATGAGTCAGAGTGCGTATTTGAATGGCAGTGTGTTCCTTGTGAAAACAAAAGATTTTCTTCATGAAAATTGTTCCAAATGCAGAGAATTGTGTGTAGTGTTTTGAAAAAAGTGTGTTTTAGAACTGCAATTTGAGTGTAAAGCAGGAATTGTGCTTGTAGTTTAGCAGAATTGGTTCATGGGGTTGGTGCATGAGTTACATGTTGTGGTCATTGTGTCTCAAGTACCAGTATTTGTGTGTAAACAATTGAGAAAAACTGTAATGCATGATATAGTTGAATGGGTGAGGAGAAAGAGGGAGGTAGATTTGGGCTGAAGGCGAGAGATAAGGTGAGAGCCTGTCCATGTTTGTTCATCTTTAAATGGATGAGGTGAAGGGAGGAAGGAGATTTTAGGAGATTACAAAGTGGGGGGTGGAGCAGAGCTGGCAGTCGCTTTCAATCTATTTACACTCCTCTCCTCCTCCCCTTGCCTCCCCCTCCCACCCCCAGTCCAGCCGTCAGATGGGCCCTGTGAGGAAGCCTTGGGGCCGTATGCTCAGGAAGAGAGGGGATGAGGGTAGGGGTGTGGAGGGAGGAAGTATGCCTGGAATCCCAGACTATCCTCTACTTTCACTCTCTCCCCCCGTCCCGCCCTCCTCCTCCCCTCCTAAATGACAGGGGGATTGGCCAGACTCTGTGGACGGGGCGGGTCACACAAACAGGGGAGGGGGTGTTGGGCAGCCTTGTCGTTTCCCTTAAATCAACCCAAACTTGTTTAGTGCCCAGACGTCAGCCAAGAGCCCTATGGGGCTGGACTTTTGTGGAGGAAGTGGGGGGGGATCAACACTGAGCTAATTGGTCTGGACTAGTATTAGCTTTGTAGAGATTTCTCTGTAGAAAAGAGGGAAGGGAGAATGGAAAGAGACAGAGTGAGAGAAAAAGAAAGGGGAAGGAAGTTGGAAGGTAAAAAAGGTATTCATTTGAAGTAGAACATTCATGAGAGACAGTGATGGAGAGAGAGAAAGAATGCGAGAAAGAGACCCCAAGGAAGACAGGAGAGAGTGAGTGGAAATATACTGGATATTGGTGACGAGGAGGCTATCCAGTTGGAGCCTAACGAGGGCCTTAGACAGACTGGCTTGTCTGTGTACATATGCATGGATACATAGATTACTGGAACTGTCCAAGAATGAGCAGCAATGACGCAAGGTCAGGTTCACTAAGATTATTTACTTGGTCCCAGTCAGTTAGAAACTAAAACAAAATGCAATTTTGGAACTGGAAAATATATCAACGTCACAGCCCTTAATGCAACAAGAACCCACACTGGAGCGCAGATTAGACACGGCTTGTGTGCAGAACTCAGTTCACTTGTCGTCTTCTACCTTGTGTTTTCCTCCCATTCTGAAACCTGAGGACAGTGTTTTGGGTGGATGTCTTGTACTGTCCATGTTTCCAGTCCTGGCTCCAGGAACAGTGCTGTGGCACCGAGCAAAAACATGTGTTGTGGCTTAGCTCTCGTTAATACAATCATCTAGGAGTGTGATGGGTCGTATTCCACCGTTGGGACGCCAGCCCCTGGCAAGCTGGGCGGGGGAACTCGAAATCGATTATGCCACATAGACGTGAAACACGATTACACGATAGATCTGCCATCATCCGTGCAAACATCCTCCAGCGTTCAGGGTAACAGTTCACAGAGAAGTAGACTACAGGTTAATCTTGAAGCATTCCGTAAGAGAAGTTGTCTTCAGAAGAGAATCCTTTTGTAGTACTTTCTAGAACAGTTTGTGACTAATGTGAATTTTTGTGTGTTTCAGGTGGATCTTATGAAGAACATCAGTAACATTCCCCAACCCTTCCTGTACACCAGACATGTCCACTTCCTCAACTTCACCAGGTAACAATAGAAACATCACTAGCCTGACAAGAATCCATCAAACTCGCCTTTGTAACTCCAAAATACAGTTTTGGACAGCATGCAATGTGGAATATTTGAAAATACCAGTACTGCTTCTGTAGGGATGAATGGTGAACATGTCTGCCTGTCCATGTTTCCCAGATTTCGAATAGAACAGCCAGTGTACATCAACATCATCAGAGACCCTATCAACCGCTTCCTCTCCAATTATTTCTTCCGACGCTTTGGTGACTGGCGGGGCGAGCAGAACCACCTGATCCGCACGCCAGGGATGAAGGATGATGAGAGATACCTGGTGAGACTCATCCTTAGTGGTCCTTTGTCCATCATGCCATCTTCCATTCATTGATCCGTCCACCAAACCATCCTTTATCCATCTACCCAGCCATCCTGTACATCCGCCCATCCATCTACCCAGCCATCCTGTACATCCGCCCATCCATCACTCCATTCATCCGTTTATGTCTCATCGTCATGTTTCACATCTGAGCCTCAATACCCCAAGGCCCAGTCAGTCAGAACGTAGACGTCGAGGTGTAGAATACCAGAGGGAGATGAAAACGTGCTCACTTCTGTTTCAGTCTGTTTGGTTATTAGTTAGTTGGGGCTGAATCCTTAACCACAGTTAGTCCCGTCTTGATGTCCTGGAGCCATGAGTCATGAGTCTGCTGTAATACCAGAAAGCCTTGGGATGATTCCACAGTAGTTGATGAACTACTTTTCATAAGGAAACTGAATAAGTGACTCAACACAACTTGTCTTTCACTCCGCGTCAACAATGTTTCTCAGAACTGGAGTCTTTTTTTATTTTTTACACGTAACAGCGAACCGGAAGTGTTGGAGCTGTGAGGGTGTGATGGTGCAGATGGTGGCAGAGGAGGGATGACGACGGTTAGGAGAGGAGCAGATGGTGGCAGTTGAGGGATGATGAGGGTTATAGTGAGGCAGGGAGCTACCAGCCCAGAGCTTTTGCCTGATTAGTCTACGAAAGACTCAATTACAGACCCGACTCTTAAATGACAGACTCCCTGTCTGGAACATGTAGACCTGGGGCTGTGTTTACCCCAGCAGCACACTCACAATGTCATGGCTGATCATTCATCCCTTTGAATGTCAAATGTTGCCACACTTTGTACACTGAAACTGTCATTTATATTTGATTCATGTGAGTTGAATAGAGTGGGTGTCTTACTTTACAATGACTGAGGTTGTGAAGGTGATGTGTGCTGTATGGTTAGTGGTGAGGTGCTTGAGATCATCTGGGAGCAGACGTAGTGCGCCAACACTGAGGAGGAATTCCCCTTACTGCTCCCCAGTCACGCATAGAGTCTCACACACACACACACACACACACACACTAGCAATACCATTCTTTAAGAGTGCTGCCACAAATTATTATATAACTGCATAGTATGCATGTACACACTCACAGACTCCCCTGCGTTGTCAAAGATACTCAACAACAGCCATAAAACATTTGCAAACAGTGGATGTAGTTCTGTCTAGAGTTTGACTGTGTGTAATTAAGTTCTGCTGAGGGCCCCTGGAGGTTAGGATCACGTGAGTTGAGTTATTAAACTATGCAGCACAAGAGGCCCCTCTTACTTAGGATAATGTGGTACTTTGGCTGCCTTACCTGTGTGTGTGTATGTGTGTGTGTGCCTGTCTATATTTACATGGTCTACTATGTCACACTGTTTCAGACCCCCCCCTCCCCCCTTTGGAGAGGAGAGGGGAGGAGGAGAGGAGAGGATAGGAGTAGGGAAGGAGAGGAAAGGACAGGCGGAGACGAGAGGAGGTGAGATGAGAGGAGATGAGAGGAGAGCAGGAGTAGCTGAGTGTGTGAGAGGAGCAGCCTCTGAGTGTGTAGAGGAGTGAGTAGAGAAGGTGTCTGGGAAACAACTGTCGGCCCCCTGACCCAGGAACAACTCCTGATGCACTCGTTACTGCAACATTTCTGCAGTGGCCACTCCCTCTGAACACAAACTCAAGGACACACTCCCAGAGACAGAGAGAGAGACAATTGAGGGAAGGTAAAGTGTTGACATATTGTAGCAACGCCAACACCAACCTGCAATGCTCCCAGTTAAGCAGGTGTGTAAACACACACTCCCACATACAGTATATATATACACTCCTGAAGGATGATGCCCTGGCAGCAAGCCGTCCTCATGTCATGACACGCCAGTTCACAACCAAGAAGAGGATGGTCTGATACTTTTACTACCTTTTATTGAACAGTGATGGAAACATTGAGCACTTCACTTGCCACTACTTCTACCAACCCACTCCCAGCCCCACCCCCACACCCCCCCCACACACAGATAGACAATTGAATGGACTCCTCCTCCCCATATGCACACACACTCAAATGAGCAGCAGTTCAGTCAGAGTTCCAGGCACCTCAGAAGTGAATGGAACATTAATCTTCAATTGAATTGGACCAGTGACTGTGTGCAGGCGCCTTTTCCAATACTAATGGGTTTCCCTTTGTTCAAGCACGGAGTGGGCATTGTCCATCACGAGAGTGAAAGTGTATGTTTGTGTGTGTGTGTGTGTGTGTGTCTGCGTTGCTTTGTATAAATGAGCGTGACTGCCCTCCCTGAGGTCCCCTAGACCGTGGGTAGGGCTTGTATCTGGTGTCACACAAGAGGCTGGGGCATGCTTGGCAGGGGTCCAAGTGTGTTTGTGTATGTGTGTGTGTGCATGCGTGCGTGCGTGTGTAAGGGGGGGGAGATGACAATCACACGTGTCACTTCCTGTCTCTATCTCATTTTCTCTCTCTATCTGCTTCAAAAAAAATTTTTCAGTTGATTCTGGCCGGTTTGAGAAACAGCTTCGCCTCCAGAATTGAATCTGTTGTTTATGAGATATTGGCTAGTGGAGAGTGGAGGGTGGGACGTGTTGGGGTGTTTAAGTCTGACTAGGGGGGGGGGGGACTCCTGTTATCCTCATGCTGTGTGTTGCTGTGTTTGTGTGTGTGTAAGAATGTGAGAGAGAGGGAGGATGAGTCAAAGAATGGGGAGAGAGAGTGTGAGAGAGAGGGGATGGGGCAGAGACAGAGAGAGCAGTATTTGTACTAGGATCATGCATGTGGTCTGATGCACAACATACTTGTGTTCTACAAATGTTCTATTTAAGGGGTAGTCCCAGTTGTTCTGTTCTCAGACATACTCTCCCACCGGAGACTCCATCAAACTACCATTCCAGAACATCCTAACAAATGTTTCCTGAGAAAGATTTTTTCCTGAAAAGAAAAAGCAACAGGAATTTGGATGAAGAACAGTGGAGTGTGATGCAGTTGGCTTCATTGAGACTATCTCTGGACACTTGCATCTCGTTGGTCTGTTTTAGGGCAGGGACCTTGCATCCCCTGGTGGAGAGCAATGACAAATACAACTCTGCATTAGAAAGCCGCATTGGAAACCTGATTTCTGTAAATTGCTTTTTCTTTGGTTTTCCTTGTCTTCTTTGAGAAATTTGGTTACAGTGTTCTCCAGTATCTCTCTCTCACTCTCCTTATTCTTTTTCTCTCAATTTTTTTATCCTGATGTTTCAGTGCTGTTATTTGTGTGTGTGTGGTTTTCGTGGCGACAAAGAGCTGTTCTGTCAGGTGTGCTTGGGTAGAGCAGATGTTTCCTGCAGGTCTGGGACTGAGCTGGGTCTAGAGAGTGACCACATGTTAACAGGGCTGCTCATAGGTGTCCCAGGGTCATGTGACTCACCAGGAGAGAGCCTCACACATCCTGCAACCACGCTGATGTCATCATGGCTGTGTTTCCTGAACATTCTAGTTCTGTCTTTTCTCTCTGGCACTTTCTCCGTCTCCTGCCCCCTTCATCGACTGTATTGGCTTATGTGTCTGCCTGTGTGTGTATACATGTTTGTGAGTGTCTGTGTGCATGTATGTGTACAGTAAGTAGTCTAAGTGTGATTAATGTGTGTTTTGGAGAGTGAAGTCAGAGGCCAAGGTGACACATGAATCGTTACTCTTAAGTTTTTTAATATGCGTGACAAGCAGGACTGTTATTAATTAGCTGGAGCTGGCCTGCAGCCTGAGAAAGGGGATGGAGGGCACCTACTGCCTGGATCCATGTGGAAATGGAAATACTACTCATATTAAAACTTTCAATAAATCTGCAAGTTGTTGAAGGATGGTGAATACCTCCCATTGTGTGTGTGTGTGTGTGTGTGTGTGTGTGTGTGTGTGTGTGTGTGTGTGTGTGTGTGTGTGTGTGTGTGTGTGTGTGTGTGTGTGTGTGTGTGTGTGTGTGTGTGTGTGTGTGTGTGAACTTCTGTGAACATTATGCTCCTTTCAGTGTAGGGTCCTTTCACTCCAAGTCACCCAAGCTTTTACCCCCTGGCCCCTCTCCTCTCACCCCAGAAACAGGCTCTCCCTCTGGGCTTCACCAAGGCTAGGAGGTCCTGGGCCTCTGGTTCTGTCTGGCATGGCTTATCCCCTGTGATGGAGTATCTTTGCTTGGGTGGTTAACTTGACCAATGATCCTTTTCCATGTAAAAGTGAGGCCAGGCTAGGCTTGTGAGAACCGACCCTCTCACCAGACCTCATACTACTTTTTCACTGTTCATCTGTCAACACCCTATTCCCCAGACACACTTGCACAGCTACAGTTAAGTTTATGTGTGTGTGTGTGTGTGTGTGTGTGTGTGTGTGTGTGTGTGGTGTGTGTGTGTGTTTGTCCTGTCGCTCTTTCACGTGTTTTTGTTATGTTGCTCAGGCATGGTTGCCATCTATAAAGCTTACGTCACCTGACATGGCTTTGACTCTTGGGTTTGTGTTACTGACACAAACACACACACTTGCACTCTCTCTCTCTCACATACACACACACACTGTACATATGTACAGAATGGTTGACTTCACTCTTTCATGTGCTTTTTTTATCTCTCTTTCCCTCCACTCTTTTTACTCTCTCTCTCTCTCTCTATCTCTCTCTCTCTCTCTCTCTCTCTCTCTCTCTCTCTCTCTCTCTCTCTGCTGCCCTTCATCATGTAGACCTATATGACATGTCTGCATTATACTTTGATAGAAAATATTCAGAGAGCTTATGATTTCATGATCCACATTTAAATTAACTGAAGTTCTTCATTTTATCTACATTCATCTTCAAGGTGATAGGCTCCCCCTAGGGAAAATTATTTAATGTTGCATCCAGGTTGGTTGCAAACCTTGAGCAGTGGTGTGGGGCTGACTTGTACTGGAAACATTTACTTTGTTAACCAATATTCAGAAATCATGCATTTTTCACATTAGTAACCATAACGCTAAGAAGTGGGTGTACTGTGTGTGTCAATAGTCAATAAGTAAGACCAACAAATAAAGTTATGGTTTGTTTGACTTGGACTTCCGTGCTGATCTTGATCCTTCTGTCTCAGGACATTAACGTGTGCATCCTGGAGAATTACCCAGAATGCTCCAACCCAAGACTTTTCTACATCATCCCGTATTTCTGTGGACAACACCCACAGTGCAGGTATTACAACCTGCATGGTCAGGTCCATGATGAAGTCATGTCTTCAGATGAAATAATAGAGGACAAATATGAAAAATGTTCTCATGTTGTGCTGATTATGTTAGGATATCGATAGTTACACATCATTTTCCCTCACAATCTCTCGGTCTCTCTGTCTCTCTGTCTCTGGCAGGGAGCCAGGGGTGTGGGCTTTGGAGAGGGCCAAGCAGAACGTTGTAGAGAACTTCCTGCTGGTGGGGATCCTGGAGGAGTTGGAAGATGTGCTGCTCCTGCTGGAGAGACTCCTACCTCACTACTTCTCTGGTGTGCTGGGCATCTACAAGAGCCCAGGTACACACACACACATACACCCACACATACACACACACACACACACACATACACACACATACATACAGAGGAAGACTTAAAGAATGTTTTTGTTTTTTCAATTCTATTGGCCTATAAAGGGCTAGTTCACAACCATTTGCGTTTTTTGTGTTCTGTCATAAGTGGGCCTGTTTCCTCATCTCATGCTTTCTCGTTTAACCCACACTTCACTCATTTCCCGCGGTCTCCCTCTTGTCTCTGCCCCTTCCTGCAGACTACAGGAAGATGGGGAACATGACAGGCACAGTCCGTAAGCACACGCCCACCCTGGAGGCGCTGCAGGTGCTCTACCACCGCATGCGCTACGAGTACGACTTCTACAACTTCATACGTGACCAGTTCCACCTCATGAAGAAGAAGATCGGCCTCAAGTCCATCTCGCGCCCGCCCGCCCACCAGGCATCCTTTCTGAGAGAGCTGGAGTTCCACACCCCTGAGCCCCTGGACGAGGACGAGGAGCTGGAGGCCGACCTGGAGGACGCCAACAGCTGGTTGGTGCAGCCCTGAGTGTTGCCGCGGTGCCTGTGGAAAGAGCCGTGATTAGCTGGAGGTGGCAGGAAGGGGTGGGGATATGCCCTGTCTGTCAGCATTCCCAACAGGAAGAGGAAGTGAGGTTGGGGGTGTGTGGATCCTGATGCCCGTGTTTTTACGGGCTCCTTGTTGCATCTGTCCTGGACTCTCCGCATGCCTTTGAGGACCATGGCAGTGGGTGGGCAGCTGGACAAACTGCCATATTTAAATATTGACTAGAATAATGGGAAATATTTTTTTCTTCAAAGATCCATTGTTTTTGTCCCTTAGTTTTTTTATTTGTTTGATCCAAGAGGCTGTCCTAGTTGGTGGATCAATCTCCAGGTGAGATATGAATAAAATATATGGAGGCGATTTAGGAAGCATTTTCAGAGTTGGGGAGGGGGGAGGGGGGGGGAGTGCCTGAGACGGGGGACTCGCTGCAGTGGAAGTAGTCCCAGGTCTTCCCCAACCTCGTCATCCCTTTCATTCTTCTTCACCTTACATCCTGTACTAGGGAGGTGTCCTTACATGTGACTACAACCAAACCTTGAATGCTGTTTAACAGTCATCCAAGACTTCTCAAAGTGCCAAACCTCACTTCTTGGGTCTCTGTTGTCACATGAACCCAGATTGGAAGAGTCCATTCCTCACATGGGTGGAACATGTGGGGGTGACTTGCATCAATCCAGCTATAGTTTATGTGATTCATATCTGTATACTTGTGGATAACTTATGAGGGTTAAACTGTAAGCAGAGGAGCACTTATCTATGAATTCAGAGAATTCAAATTGTGAGCCTGTGATTGGATTCTGACATTAGTATTTGTCACTGACAGTGTAATAAGACTGAAAGTTGAGATTTAGCAAATTCAAAACATTAGAGGGGTCCAATCAGGTTAACTGAATCTCTAATTAATAGGATGGCAAGACTTTACAGTAAGATTACATTAATTGTGTAAGTACATAGTAATCGCGATATAATTAAGTTGTATCAAGTGGTATAGATTACAACAAAAGTGTAAGAAGGCACAGTAACAAAAAGGTGTAAGGGTGAAGTTGAAGGTTGTGTTACCAAAACCATTTTAACATCCACTTACTCCTGGAAGCCCAAGGTTCCCATATCAAGTTCAACCGTATTGAAGTGTACTGTAACTACAATGTTGTAACTATTAGTATTGCTACTTAGTTACATGGTAGTTAGTGTAACCTTTAATGTAAAGCGACGCCAAGATGATATTTTTGGACCGACCATTGACATAAACATGGAACATTTGGTTATAGTTCCATTAACACAGCTACAGTAATTTATCTCCAAAAACTGGTCAAACCATGAAGGCCTGATTAATCCAAAGCGTTAAACATCTGCAAATGAACAGAATTTTTGTTAGAAGCATAATATGTGTATTATACTGTGCTTTGATCACACCCCAGTTCCTTTAATACAAGATTGTTTGTTTTCTAGCCACTCCTAACTAAAAATCCTCTTGTTTTTTCTGGAACCAATCAATAAATCTACCTACACATAACTATGATAACTAAGGAGATGGAATGGGACTGGTGGTTGTCATGGATCCCTGCTGTTTCCAGATCCCCTGTCTTCTTCTTAGCCAACAGTGTCAGCTCGTGTATCTGTACCCTGCAAGAACAAATGTCATTAAGCTCCTATCAGACATTAGTACAGTATATTTGACATGCAACCCTTATGGTGTAATATAGGCATGTCTATTTTTCATTGTTTTTAACATTCTCTTTTCAACAGTTTAATTTATTATTATGTATTCACAGAAATTCCATATAAGCTTCTCAGGAAAGAAAATGTTTTATTACGACCGTTAAATATGTTGGGATCTTACAGCAAAGAAGCCTATTCTGGTTCTTACAGAAATGAGTCCAAAATGAACTGAAACAGCTACAGATTAGTGAAACTAGGTTACAACAGAGTCTATTGTTTTGTCCGTTTTGAAAATAAAAATCTGCTAACAATTGCAGTTACCGTCTCTTCTTTTCTTTCAGATATCAGAGAATTAAACAAAATTTTTGTACGTAATATTCTTTCCACAATTATTTATTTTAGTTACATTTTCTTTACATTAAGTTTATTGACTTAAAAGCATTTACTTTACTAACATCTATCCAACGGGCAGATAGTTAAGTTAAGGATACAGCCTTCCTTACAGTTGTTACGCCACCTGGAGAGTAATATTAGAAGATTGAATGAGATAAACATATTGGAGGACAAATATATATCCAGGTCTGGAATGTGTTACTGTGAAGTATCTCCTAAAATGACCAGCAGGGGGCATTATCTCCTACCCCAGATTGAAAGATGAGTTACTTACGCACTAGCAGGTCCTCAGGTAAACTTGTACAGACTTATGCTGCAAATAGTTATGTGTAGGCCATTGTATGAGTCTGTCGTTATTTTTTAACCATATCTGTATCATCTTTTTATAGTGTGTGTGTGCGTGCGTATGAGGTTAACAGGCTGTAGATCAAACGTTCTCTCTTTTTATCTATACTGTAACTCAATCACAACATGTGTTTGTGCGAGTGAATTGGTTTGCTACACAAACACTACATATCCCCACACATACAAACACCAGAGAGAATTACTCAGTCTGTCTAAGGCCACGTACATGCGATCCTGATGTTAGAATTGACCAACAGATAAAGTATAAAGTTTTGCAGTGAAAGTCTGAAGGTGTGAAGTTTCGGTTTTATATATTCCAACAAGGCCATATTAGGCATTTTCTTTTAATTTCTTTCAACAAAATAAATTATAATAATTAAACTTACATCAGTACAAAAATACATGCCAACCACTCAGTACAAAAAGACATAACAACCACTTCACTGGCTAAGACTAAACAGACTGTGTGCCTTAAGTCAAAGACTCAGTATTTCCATGAGATAAGTAACAGATGTAATATAATTGTTTAAAAACTGGTGTCGTTTTTTCAATGGGTTAATAATCACTGTATTTGGTCCAAATATGGTCCTTATACACGCAAGCTGTACATGTTGGAAGCAAGAATTCTTTTAACTAAATAATACAGCAGTCCCAACACAGACATGTAAGTTTAATACAGTACTGTATTAAATATGGACACCAGTATATAGCTTGGATATTTTCAGATGACCCAATCACACACAATAGCTCAACTTAAATTATTGGTAAACAACACTGATGGACAGTGAGAATATTAAGGATTACATCACAGTGAGATCCTGCACAATAGATTCCCTGAGATTCTATAACTAGTGCCTGGTTATTGTGGTTACGCATTTATGCGTGTTTTCTTTCTTCTTCAAAATGGCCACCGGAATCTATTCACATGATAGCTGTAGAGAAGCGGTCATCTAATCATCTGTCAGTTCACTTGTGTCACTGTACGAGCACAGAGACACACAGACTCACACCACTCTCACTTTGTTCATTACACACACACACACACACACACACAAACACACAAATACACATGCAACTGATTATCTTCATGCTGTTTGTAAATTCCCTGGTTGCTATGATGCTAAGGCACACGACTACCACATCTGTGGCATCTGTCGAACAGCAGAACTGCTCGCGCTCCATCGTCCCTGGCAACAGCAAGCTGGGCTCCTGGGAAGGGTGGTGTCCCTGCTCTATAATTGGTCTCTTGGCCGATGTAAAAAATATATTTCATCTGAAAGTTTTCTTTAGTATCCAAATGAGAAGTTGTTTGGTTGGATCCTGAGCGTACTTTGTATTCATTTTATTTTTTTCCATTTGTAGAAACCTCACCCTTGCTTTCGCCTTGGTTTCTTTCTTTACTCCCCTTTTTGATTTTTTGGGCGCCATCTATGTTAATTTCCTCTCTTTCTTTCTCTTTCTTTCTCCTTCTCTCTCTCTCCCTCTCTCTCTCTGTCCCTGGTTGGCTGACAGCTCAGGCCTTGATCTGGTGGTTGGAGCTCTGGATCATCTCTACTCCATCCTCCATCCCCAGGTCAGGGATCCTCTTGCTGGGCTTGCGTCCCAGGGCCTCAGCTTCCTTCAGGGTGGTAGTCAGGGGCTCCCCCAGGGTCTCTGGTAGCAGGAAGGTCATCACACCGATGATGAACGCAAGGACCCCCACAATCAGCTGGGGAGAGAGGATCGAAAGGAGAGATGTCAAGGTAAGAGAGAGAAAAAGGGATAAGAACAGGAATGTGCTATTACATTTTATTACAGTAGTTCAATATTCAACCAGAGACAGTGTGAGTTATACGGAGTGTAAAGCACATGGTGCCTGAGGTGGAGGAGGGTACCTGAGGTAAGAACAACCAGATGTCGGCCAGGTACACGCAGAACGGAGCCACCACACTGCCCACACGACACATCATACTGCCACTGCCTACCGCAAGGGACCTGGGCACACACACACGACCACCATCATACAGTGTGTAAGGTATATCATATGTCTTTAAGAGACGTGTGCGTGTGTGTGTGTGTGTGTGTGTGTGTGTGTGTGTGTGTGTGTGTGTGTGTGTGTGTGTGTGCGTGTGTGTGCAGTACCTGATGACGGTAGGGTAGAGCTCACAGGTGTACAGGTAAATTAGTCCAAAGGCGATGGCAATGGCAAACTTGCCTGTCATACTGAGGATGATGGCTAAAACCTGTATATCCTGGAGAGCAGAATGGAGAGAACAATGGAGAGAGAAAGATAGGGTGGGGGACAGGGGGGATAAAGATAACACTATAAACACAACCAATGTGTGTGCATGCATGCATGTGCTTGTGTGAATGCGTATCAATGTCAGCATAGGTTTGTGTGCCTGTGTGTGTGCCTGTGTATGTGTGTGTGTGTGTGTGTGTGTGTGTGTGTGTGTGCCTGTGTTTGTGTGCCTGTGTGTGTGCCTGTGTTTGTGTGCCTGTGTTTTATGTCAGTAGAAAGAGCTCTGTTCCTTGGGATCTCCTCAAGCCATCACACACACAGCTGAAGGGTCAAAACTCAGCCAGCTGTTGCCAGGGCTAAAGACATAGACTCCAGACCCAGCACTAGCCTAGTACCGGCTACGGAGCAAAAACATACAGCCAACCTAAAGCCAACCTGGGCCCAAATTGGTGTCAACCTAAACTGAAACAATCCATTTTATAAGATATACTATACTCCTACACACCATGTAATACTAATATATCCTGTGTGATCTTTTTTAGACCACAGTTTTTATGTTATTTGTTGTAGGTTTTTGCTAATATTTGCTCAAGACGGCTGTAATTGATTAACCCTTCTCTAGCTCTCTTTCTCTCTATGTATCTCCTGCCCTGGAAGCCTTTATTTTCACCTGATGACGTCCTGATGCTTGCTCACTGGTTTTGTTTACTCTGGGTTCTCTGGGGTCAAAGGCACTTTTTATTTGGGAGTTATGGCTCATATCCAACACACAGAAAACCACCAGCACCTAAACACACACGTACCTGCGTATATCACAGAACACACACAGTCATGGCCATAAGTTTTGACAATGACAAAAGTGTTTTGCAAAGTGTTCTGGTTCAATATTTGAGGAAAATGTTTTCACATGTTTCTACAGAATACTGGAATACAATAAGGCACATTCCATATTTTTAAAGCTTTTTTGGGGCGAAACTGTTCAATATATGCAAATAGTCCCCCCTTTTACAGCAGTCAATCTGCTCTTAAAATCCAATCAGAATGATAGAGTGGTTTCACCTGGCTAGAACTGACTTACTGAAATGATGTTAGCAGTCATTTTATGCCAAGGCCCAGCAAGCTTTGCAAACACAAAATGTATATTGCTCCCAATACCTTTGGCCACGGCTGTACACACTATGGAACTCTGACTGGGGGTACAACATTACAATATCTGTAGCTCCGGTGTGTTACGGGTTACATACAGATCTGGGCATGAATGGATGAGGTTAGAACATCTGATATCATAGTCTGTTAAAGGATGTTAAAGGATTATGGTGCTTTTGTTAGTCTTTGTGGTATTTGTTGTTTGTCACATTGTATCCTATAAGAAAACACGGACACACAGAAATGTATGTACATACATACACACACACTCTACGTACGTACACACACACTCTACGTACATTTGGCACCACAATGATGAGCATGCAGGCAATCCCACTGAGCAGCAGAGCTGGGGCACACGTCCTCTTCCTGCCCACCCGGTCCATGGCATAACAGCCAATCAGATAGGAGGGGAACTCCACAGCACCTGCAGACAGCCAATCATAAAGAGGCGAGGAAAGGAGAGGTAAGGAGATGGCAAAAGTGGGTGACACAAAGACGTTCTGTCTGGTGGCAGCTGTCAGGGTGTCAGCTGTTGCTGTAAATTGACTGACAAGAAATGTGTTGAAATGAAGCATGCGCAAGTTCAGTCAGGCAAGACCGATCTCCGCACTCGGGCTTAATCGTAGTGTACACTTCTCACTCCCCCCGCTAAGAACGCCCTACCTTCCCCCCGTTCCCTGGTCGGGCGGTCACTAGGGTTCAGGTCGATTAGCGCTCCCGCTATCAATTAATGGTGTCACATGATCCGTGCCTTTAAATATGATTCTCTCCCTTTGTAGTTTGTCCATGCTATCAAGTGCGCGACCCTCCACCACCCCGTCGCCGCCCGGCTGGCATTCCAGAGTTTCAGACCTGATTTCTAAAGTGATTGTAAAGGGCAGTAATGGTTAAGGGCTTTGGGGCTTGTCTAGGAAACAGCTCCTGTAGCCTGCCGTTGGAAGGGTTTATCTGATAGGATTACGCAACAGTCTGCAACATTTAATTTTAGACACTGAGGAAAGGGTCTGTTTGGGTCTGTGGACTAGGCCACATTCATAAATGCACAGAACCTGTGTAACTGTGATGTAGAGTCTCTCTCACTCACACACAGACACACACACACACACACTTGCACACTACCTGCATTCAAAACTAAGAAGCTGCTCAACAATTACACTGTTCATTTAAGTTAGTACTTAAATGTAGGCTAGTCTACCAATGTAGACTAGTCTGCCCATGTATGCCACTCTGTTCATGTAGGCAAGTCTGTCAATGCGACAATTCAGCGAACCCACAGTGCAATGTAAAAAAACACATATCATTATCACTACCAGGTTCATGCTGAACACATTGCCCCTAGCTGTACCTGAGTCAGCCCCTATCTGTACTCACCAGCCAGGAAGAGGTTGATATACTGGTTCCCCCCAAGGTTGACAGAGCCCAGGGAGAACACATAGTAGCCCAGGCTGCCAATGAACCAGATGGCCCACACCGTCAGCGTTCTGCCAGCCATCCTCCAAGTGCCAAAAAGATCCAGGATGCTCAGCTTCCTCTCAGGCAACCCCAGCTCACACTTTGGCCCAGCCTCAGGCCCAGGCCCAGACTCAAGCATAGCCTCCTTTTCCCCAGAGCCCTGATCCTCCGTGGCCAGGAGGTCTGTGGCCTTCAGCCCAGACTCCAGACCGTTGAAGCGGGCCATGATGTCCAGCAGGGCCTGGGTGTCCTGGATGCGGCCCTTGGCCATCAGGTAGAAGGGCGTCTCTGGGAACATCCAGCAGAAGAGCAGGAAGGGGGAGGTGCAGACGGAGAGGATGATTTGGTAGACCCACCACACCCGGACCAGGTAGCCCACCAGGGCCACCACCATGATGCCCACGGCAAAAGAAGCGTGCACGTGCATGGAGGTCCACGTGCGCACCTTGTTACCGGTGAACTCAGTCACGTAGACAAACACCACCACCAGGTAACCACTGGACACCTGCAGAGGTGTGTGAGGGGGTGGGGTATGAGGGGTGTGTGCAAGGGGGATGGTGTATAAGGGGGTGTGGGGTGTGAGGGGAATGGGGTATAAAATCAGACATGGTAAGTTAGTCAAAGGCAAAGTCCAGCAACAAACTGTGTGATTAAAGTGTTGTGAGCAGTGTTGTGATTATTGATGAATGCCAACAGCTGTAGGTCTGGATGAGGAAAGTGGGGAAGGGAGTATTTGAAGAGTGGAAGGAGAGAAAGAGAGAGGACTAGAAAACTGACAGGAAAAGAAAGGGAGAAAAAAGGAAAAGAGGGGAAAGGAGGGAGAGACAGAAGGAAGAAGGATGAGAAGAATAGGGGGGGAGAAAGAGGAGGGGGAAAGAGAACACAAGAACAGTTTCTCCTCATGTCACAAGAACAGTTTTCTCAGTTTCTCAACAATTTCTTTCCGCTGCTAGCCTTTTTAACAAGGCTCCAAACTGACACTCTGTCACTTTACCCCATACACTCTGTCACTTTAACATATTCAGTATTATTTTTATTCTATATTATTTTTTATTTTATATTATATTTATGTTTTATATTATATTGTGTTTTTATTTTATATGAAATTGTATAGCTCTGCCATTGTATGTTAAAGAGATCCTTGTGACCTAGTGATTTTTCTTTGATCTTGACTAAGACCGTGGCCCTCCTTACAGACACATGACAGTATTCTAGTGTAGGTATTATATGTCAGCAGCAGTTAAAGACATCCAACTCCCTCACTTAGAGGAGACTGGATCCAGCCAACCAATCCTAAGAAGCATTAGGCTCCCACCCCCCTTTGACCAGCCCCATTACTGTTTTTTAGTGAGGCTTGTCTATGCTGGCCATCTCCACCCTCCCCCTGCTCACCATGGCGAGGAAGAAGCGGACAACTATGAAGAAGTAGTAGTTTCCTGTGAACGCCACACACACACCGAAGATGAACTGCCCCAGACTGGTGAACTGTAGAATCCTCTTCCTGCCCACCCTGGAGAGGAGAGAGGGAAGGATGGAGAGCGAGAGTCAAGACAGACAGACAGAAAAAAGTAATGACAGGCAGAGAGAGAGAGAGAGAGAGAGAGAGAGAGAGAGAGAGAGAGAGAGAGAGAGAGAGAGAGAGAGAGAGAGAGAGAGAGAGTTTGGTATTAGTGCTGGTAGTGATGTTGGCTGCCAGGGAGTAGCCCTGGGGGCCCGAACTGAATCCCGGAGACCTGATCTGACCTCCTTGTATCTCCCTGAGTCTTCACCTGGCTTTCAGGATCTAATTCCCACTTGACTGTTGGACAGACTGGTGGGCCCTGAAAAGCATACCTCCAGAGCAGCTTACCTATCAGCGATGTCCCCAAACACCAGGGCCCCAATCAACACTCCCAGCATGAAGGTAGGCTGACACAGCTTGGCCAGCCATTCCCTCTCACACACCAGGTCCCAGTCCGTCACAATGCTCTGGTACACCTCGCTGTGGTCGTACACGTAGAGCCCGCCGCACGCTGACACCGTCTTGTTGCCGTCAAATTGATACGTGAAGTCCGTAGGGTTGATCCGTAAAGCGCAGCTGCAAGGGCTTAGCTCCCATTGGTCACCACTGGACGTTTGCACAACCACTGGCCCCTTCCCCGGTGTGAAGAAAGGTAACACCTCCTCCAGCGTGCGTCCCGTATGGTTATCGTACAGCACGTCGCTCAGGTTCCCTGGCGGTGCACAGACGAAGCTTGGCGTCTCCACAAGAAACACAGATGCAAGGTAGTGGATTCCACAGGCTATGGCCTGGAACACTGCAGCAAAGTACAAACATGCCTGGAACCTTGGAGGGGAGAGGAGAGGGGTTCAAAAATGGAAAGACATTTCACCACTGGACCAATCTGTTTTATCAAAGCAATGACCTGCCTATGAATGAGTGGAAAGATTTATGTAAGGTTTCTATAGAATCTTTTGCTTTTGTGATTCCTACAAAAATGCCATAAAAACTATAATACAATGCAACATTGCTGATGGATTATCATCAACATGCAATCAGATGCAGTCTAAACGTGTTGCCGTTTGTTAAATTATGTTGTCATCTGTCATTGTTAATCTCACATGCTATTAATGTTTTATTGTTTACGATAAGTTTCTTTTGTATGCATGTGCTGTAATAGGGCATTGTGACCACGTGACCTGCACCTATTTAAGAGGTGATCATCATCATATATTTGTTCCGGCGACTGATGCCTCCCAGCGCGCCAATTGATCTTGCCTAGTTTAAAGATTACTTATTTGGAGTAGGCTACAGAATGGAAAATCCAACACCGTTGTCGGTGCGTTTGGACTGAATCTTAAACCTAGTAAAAATACAGTGTGCGAAATCTCTCCCAAATATCAGATTTGAAAGCTCTAATGAAATGTCTGGCCACAAAAAGACTAGTAACCAACATTTACTATTCCAAAAAAACCAGAGCAACAACGTTATACTCTTTAAATTGCTATAGGAAGATCTAAACTCTTAGCCAAGTTAACAAACTAACGTCCGCAAGAGGAGTAGCCTACTCTTGAGATCGAGACAGCAGGAAATGTTCAGGCTACTAATAACAGAACATTTAATTCACCATACACTTCACAAATTACGGTTTAAATGATTTATATAAGTACCTTTTAAAGTGTCCAAGTTCATCGAATATTCGCTCAACTGACATTGTTCTGTTAAGTGACCTGAAAATCTGACAGTCTAATTTAAGCGACACCAATACGTTCCTCGGGTCGTCGGATAGCGGATTCTAAAAAGGATCCAATTTGTAGTTGCCTCGCAATGATCTCTGTTTAAGAGGTGGCGCTAAAGTACATATCTCCGCCCTTTTCGTGAGTTGTAAAAAGTTCACTTTAACTCAAGACTACATCAGCGGCTTAGGGCGGAAGTTAATGAGAATGATGAGCGTATTTTATCAACATTATATGCAAATTGTGTCGTTGTGCGCCCCACTGTCAGTGATTGGGTCAGCCAAATAGGCAGCACAGCCTACCTGATGAACCTTCATATTTTGCTCACTAATAATTGGACCATGTGATGTTCCAGGATGGAACGATGTCTCCCAAACATTGTATAAATACTTAGATTTATACATTTATACCTACTTCTATTAATTTATTGTCTGATTGTTTTCTTTTTTCTTATCAAACTTGTAATCCCCTTAGAATGTTGCAACATTAATTAAATACTTTCTTATAATTTTTTGTATTATTAATATTGTTATTTCTTCTTATTCGTATTACCTTAAATTCGTATTACCGTAAACAGTGTTTGTTGTAATTCACAGCTTTTAGAGGTCCCTGTTGTGAGGTTAACAAGCTACTGACCTCTCTCGCTCTTCCTCTCTTTCTCCCCTTCTCTCACAGTGAACTCTGGTTCTTGAAGGATAATGTGAAACTTTCAACAACAAAAAATTGCTATGCTTGGCCTGTCGGGTTATGGTTAATCCAAGGGTTAATCCAGCACACCAATTTTGAATTTTTATTTGTGAAACAGTTTATTAAAGCTCTGATAAGACAGTCTGGCTTTAGAAAGGCTGAACTTTAGGCCATTTTAACACACCACACAGATGTTTGTACAGTATTTTCAACTGAGTTTGGCCTTGGCACTGTTGGCTTACTATCTTCACCTGCTCTAGTAACAACTGGACATTTCCCACAGCGCAGCTGCACCATAGTGTGTGTGTGTGTTTGTGTGTTTGTGTGCATGCATTACTGATTTAGTGTTACTTGGACAAAGGTTTTCAGACATACTTCCCCCTTGTTTGTGTGTGGATAATCTGTTCTTGTTGACCAGATTTTACCTGCTGATATCAATTTTATTGAAATACAACTGTACTGTGTCTGTGTGTATTTCTGTAACACAATCTTGTTTTATACCCACAAATCAGGCCACTCAGACGAAACAACAAACTCCAACCTAGTTATTCTCAAATGGTTTGAAAAAAAGCAACATCTAGTTTTGTGCACATACATAAATAAACAAGCACACGGTATGCTGAGAGCATGCACACACCCTTTAGCACAAGCCAATCACAAGCCAGTTCTTTTTCTATTCCTGTTAGCACCACTTGCTTATTTTGGGGGGTTTCCTCCCCCTTCCCTCTTTTTCTCTCTACCTTTCTGTCTTTTCCTCATTCCTTCCTTCTCTTGTATTCTCTGGGGAGTCAGCTGACCTCTCGATATTCCACACTCATTCTATACCTGTTGACATACTCTTTCCCATTCATTTTGCATAGTGTTTAGTTTCATAAACCACAAGAAAATGAAATTACACCAAGACTAGAGAAAAGGAAAAAAAATGTAAGGAGAGAAGAAGAGAAGAGTAGATAAAAGAAAAGACAAGAAGAGGAGAGGGTTGAGTTTGTAAAAGAGTCACTTCCAAAAACATGGTTTAATTTGCTGCATGCAGATCCTCCACACACAGCAGGGTTAATGACCATGGTAGCGTTTGGCGTGATGAAGACCCACCAGCCTAGCAACAGGGGGAGTATAACTTGACTCCAGGGAGTATAAATTGACTGCACTCTTTGACCCCACTTTCACCTTTCACCTCTACTGGTTCAGCACGCTTCTGAAACACAGTAAGTGTTCCCCTGACACACACATACAGACACACACAATCCCACATGTGTGCTTTTCGGGTGTGTTACTGCTGCAGATTCAATATACGTAACTTAGTTAGGCAGTCAGACTTCTATGTGTGAAGAACAGGTCATGACATATTAAGAGACACACACACAGGAATAATACATAAAGATGGCAACTTTCTACTTTATCTCTCTAGATCCAGATTATTCTATCTTCTTGATCAGGCCACTGTGGACCACAGCCAATAAAAGTTTGTTCAGTTATGACACAATTTGTGAAATTTCTTCCTTTTACATTGAGTGACTTTCTTTCTCAAAGTTTTTGTCTTCTTTTACAGTCAATATTCAAAAATGTTGCAGGGTACTGAATTATGTTAGTTTTTTTTTAACATCCCCACTCCTACAGCTAGACCTACTTCCAGTAGAGGGCGCCACATGCTAAATCTGCATTATTAGACAGAAAGACAGAAATGGTTTTGTAATGATGGGAATTTCCCTTACCCAGATACATCGGCCACGCATTGGCCTAAATAAGACCATCTGCCCTGCAGACCATGCCACAACATGTTCCATCAACGGAAAAAGCCTTATCAGAAAAGTATTACATTTATAAACAGAAAGCCTGACATATTATTCAAATTATTTGTAGTTGTTTACCAGCATGTGGTTTTATAATTGTCTGGGGCACCAAGGCATATTAAGAAAAGGAGCACTCCATGAGTGAAGCCTAGGAAATATAGGAGCACTTAAACCAAAGAACATTCCTTCAGACTCATGACTGACCACTTGACCATAAAAATGTTGTTCATTTCTGTAAAGAAAATAATGTTCCATATTTGGAAATTGTATACAGCTGTCTCCTAGATTTGTTTTTGTATAGGATAGACTTAACTTCCGTAGGTAGTAGTTGCTGTAGGTAGGGACACGAAAGCCTTGGCTTGTGTTAGTTGTTTTTATATTGTTTAGTTGGTCAGGCAATATCTTATTATGTCCATTATCACATAGGATCTTTTTTATTTTTAAATACTCTTACATTTACATTTAGTCATTTAGCAGACGCTCTTATCCAGAGCGACTTACAGAAAGTACAGGGACATTCCCCCTGAGGCAAGTAGGGTGAAGTGCCTTGCCCAAGGACACAACGTCAATTGACACGGCCGGGAATCGAACTGGCAACCTTCAGATTACTAGCCCGACTCCCTCACCGCTCAGCCATCTGACTCCCTCTTTCATTAGTATATCCGTGTTTGTGAGTAAACGTTCATTCGTACATTTAGCCTTCCCTCCAGTCTATACAAATTTTACGATGCAGACTACCAAATGTATTGTACCTACAAATGTTCAGGCAGACGTTGAATCGCCATGTTAAACCTCACACTCTTGCCATATGGTTCCTGCTAGGAGAGGTGAGATCTAGGGAGATGTTGACGGGTGGTTTTCCCTTGCCAGGCATTCACAAACAACCATTAAACATGTGTACGCATCTGTGGAACAACAAGATGCATGTCAGTGATCCAGCTGGCTTCATACCAGGAGCCTGTCATGTTATAAAACATTAATTCTAGATGGACAGGATGAGAGACAGTTTCGGTGTACACCAGAACTACACTTAACCCAGCACCTGGCCCACCATTCTGGTAGTTAAATGATTAATGGTAATCCCTGATGAATTGAAATAGTCTTGTTAGGACATGCTGGCTGGAGTCCATATACTTGTGAGAAAGAAATTGAACATGGTGTGGGGATTATGAAACCATGGAATCATGGAATCATGGAATGTGAGATGGGATCTGTTGGAGTCGCAGACTGCGTGTCATGTTGTGAACATTTGCTTCACTTTGTGCACTTGTACATGTCTACACAGCATAACTTGTAATGTATGTGCAGTACTGATTACTGTCATGCCTCATAAAATTGAACAGTGATCTTCAGAGTTTTAAGTTTCTTTGTCTCTCTTCAGTATGCACATAAAGATTGGGATACGTCACGTTTTTCATGCTTGAAGGTCAGATTTATGGAAATGATTGTACATGGTCAGAATGTAAATTTTAATTAAATAGATTGGAATTGATTCAGTGATTTACATCTTCATCCAGTGTATAAAAGTTATTGCTAGGCAACCTCTTGTTAGTTACTTAAGGCCGCTGCCAGTAGGAAAGGACAAGTTATTACGAAGTAATGAATTAGTAATGGTGCACGTAATTCCCTGATTATCTTCTCTGCTATTGTGAGACGTATTTTATACCTCAAATTAAGAAGAGGCATTACTTTCTAATTAATCTTACTATTTGAATAGCATAGTGATATAATTAACATGCAATGAGCAATTATGTTAAATGTTAAGTGTCCCCACCATAGGTTCTATTGCTTACAATGTTTAAAACATTCTACGAATACTTGGGATTTGTAGACCACCAGCTCTGTCGTCTTCTGAAACAGAAAGTAACAGACAAGTTTCAACAGTGGGCTCTGAAGTCTGTGTTCCATGGGGTGACATTGTAAAAAAAATCCCTTATTTTTCTTTCTGGCATGGCCAAAGATGCGTCTAAATGCAAATGTAGGTCCAATGGAGTATAATCGTGGCCGTGTGATGATTACAATGGGAAACTAATGATTTACCTCTGCCAAGGTCAGGGGAGGTTTAATTAGGAGAAATGCAATCAGTGTCAGGCCTCTAACTGAGACTGCTGGCTGGTCCCCTGCCAGATCCAACCTAAGGCACGTCTCAGTGAATTTGTCCATTAAAAGCCAACCGGCACCTAAAGCTGTCATGTTGCTGTTTTAAGTGGAATATTAAAAGAGTGGCGCTCAAGATCAACCTGATGGGGTAGGGTCAATGTGACTGTGGGTCAGGTGGGGATGCTTGCAATAGACTGCACCACAGCATTCTATAGTCACAAAATGAATAGTGTCGAACAATAGAATCCATGATTCAGGGTTATGAACCTACAGTTTACATGGTTTCAAAATCAAGAAACTAACGGTCCTGATTGTCATTGCTATTGAATTTATGTTAAGTGAAAGTAGACTTTAAACTCGTAGGTCATTCCTGAGGTGCCTTTGTGATATTCAGTAGAAGAACCATGGAGTAAATCATAGTGCACTAGACAATGTCTAGGGTGTGTTTATGTGGCACACTATCTCTGAGTAGTGTGGATCTAAATATTCCAATGATCAGCTGTTCCCCCTCAGCCATCATTGAAATGACTGTTGGAACTGAGTCTCCAAAAGCCCAGACTCTCACCATTCCAGCCCATGCTGGTAAACAAATCAATGTTTAATGTTGTAAATCACTCAACCTTGAAATGGAGACTCTGTTGGTCAGAATGTATTGCAGATGATTATTTCATCATTTATCCTTTTCACTCATACAACAGGGCATCACTGTGCGTTGAAAACATACGTTGTTTTAATGTGATTGCATGTGCTGCTTTCTGGCGGTTTTCTGTCTGACCCACTTTCCCTGCTTGACTTCACCGCTGCTGTAGCTGCCTCTGCTAGAGGAGGTCCCAGCCCCTTCCCCCTCGAACATGCCACTTATTCCCTTAAGTGAGTCAGAGCCTCCTTCATACATAGATCTAATATTTGCTCATGTATATTCACTCTCAATGATACATTCTCACTTTTTGGGGGGGCCTGTCTGACTAGGTTGATAGTCTTTCATTGGATGGTGTGGGATAAAGCTTGAATTTAAAATGCAGATTGCTTATGTGCTCTATAAACAAACAATTTAGCGTTGACTTGTTGCAGTACAGTTTGTAAACCATTCTAATTCACAATTTAATTGTTGTTGCGATCAAGGGTTCATCTTAATATAGGCTACATGATGATAGAATTGCATATCTCCTACAAAGTCGGCATTTAACTGGTTCACTCTCGATAGCCTGCTAGGGGGGAGTGCTAATCCGAGCAAGGCGTGCCAGAAAATAAGTTTTATGTCAGAATACCTCAACTTTGCTGAAGTGTCTACATTAACTACGATGCAGTGGTGCTGATGCTGCGCTTCTCTGAAGCCCGGAGAGCTCACGTTATATTCTCCACGGCTGGTTGGTCGTTAAATGTTATTCTTCCTTTTTCTCTGAATTTTTTTTTAACAGCAAACTAGGTGCAGCTTAACTCTATCTTGACTGGATTCCTACCGCGGAGATGTGTGCTTGATCATGGCCGCAAAAGTGTCATCAGCCTTAACTTCAAATGGTAAGAAAAGGTCGAATTTAACTAGCAGCGTCAGTCAAGATCTGAAATCTGGTAAATCTGGTGGAGAAGCTAAACCCGTGGTGGGAGATGGGACTCGCACTGTGAATATAGAGCAACATGGAACGCATGCCCACGAACTAAATCCAACCAGTTTAGCTCGAGCTTCGACAGGGCACAGAACGTATCCACTTGAGAAAGAAGGGGAAGATAAATCAGATTTTTTTTCTACTTCGATTTCCAGCATGACTTCAAGTATGGAGACGGGAATGCTTGGTAATCATAAAGTGAAAAATGTTAGCGGCGGAGATCCTCCTCCTCCATCTCACCACCTCACACCTCCACAGCAACAGTCGCTGCCATTCAATCAATTCACCCAGCATCAACGCCAAATTCATAACAACATTACGAACAACCAACCGCCAACACAGGGAGAGAGTGGAAACCGTCAACATGGAGGAAAAGAGAATATTTTAGGGAATCAAGTCGAACGCCATCAGCAGTTGATGAACAAAAGTGAAGAGGAGAACCAACAGTGCAAAACGGAGGACCGGATGGACAGCAGGTACGATCATGCCAGTTCGGGACCAACGAATAACAACATCAACAACACGTCTCAAAGTGGGAACAGCTCAGTTACAGAGTTTAATAATTATTATGGGAATGGAAGAGGAGGGCCTTGCTTTGATCAACATGGCGGACAACAAAGCCCCGGGACTGGGATAATGCATTCGGTACAGAACACTATGGATCAAGTTCAGAACTCACACGAAGGTTACCACAATAGCCCGTATAACCACTACCAGAACTATCGACCTGGTTACGGCAACAGTGGATACGGAATGATGAGCCCCTCGCGGCAGGGGAATAACATAATGGGCCCGGGCAGCAATACTGCTGTTGCTAATCATAGCAAAGCTGCCATGTCTGCTGCTTCTTCTCCGAGTGGTAATGTAGGAGGATTTCAAAGATTTCCAGGGCAAAGTCAGCAGCATCCTTCGGGGGCTACCCCGACTCTAAACCAGCTACTGACATCTCCAAGTCCGATGATGCGAGGCTATGGCAGTGGCTATCAAGATTACAGTAATCCCTCCGCACAACAACAATCAAGCATGGGGCTGGCTAAAGACATAGGCTCTCAATATGGTTCGGCTACTCATGGCTGGGGAGGACAACAAAGAAATCACCCTACAATGAGCCCTGGGAACAACGGACAAGGAGGCAGCAGGTCCCAGGTATTGAATGCTTTCTTTATGTGTCTCAGTTTGATCTTTTCTCCGTTGAGTCAGACTGCAAATCAGTTTTCAACAACCTTACGTTAGTGGACAGAGATGGGAAAGTTAGCTAGCTAGCATAGCTAACAGCAACTAGCCAACTAGGCTAGTGCAGTATGTACTCGCTAGTGTTTGATTTCCTTTAAACAATTTTATTTCCCTCCTGGCCATTTTCAGAGGGATATGAAGACGACTTCCTTCCTCCATTCTCCATATTCTATAAAAGTAGACTACGCTAAGTTTAGTCGGGTTGGCTGGTAGAACGGTATTGCAATTCATGTCCAAGGTGACTTCTGCTTGGATTGTGGGACACAACCTTGCTAGCTAGCGAGCATTATTGCCTGTCTAAGCTAAGAGGCATTTCGTTTAGAACTTCTGGTGCCCCGTCGGTACACGGGCGAGCCCTCTGTGGCTAGCTCTAAGCTCTTCCTGATTGCAGCCCGTTTCTTTATTTTTAAGTTTGACACTTTGGCGACAGTTAACATGGATCAAATCAATTCAGATATGTATAGCTTGATTCAAACTCAGGTCAGACTTGGTTATACTGTCATATTGGAATATATGGTTAGGCAATGTATTATCGTGATGAATCTGGCAACCATGGAAAATTACTGTGCATTTTGTCGTGGCTATGCGTTTCAGTATAGTTCGGGCACGTGACTGACAACAAATCGTATTTTAAAACAAATGTACCTTTAGCATTAGCCACTAGTTGCTAAAAGGCTAACATTAGTGCATTCTTTACTAGCATTGGAATTGCAGCCAGCTAACAATACGGAAGCTCAGTCTATTAAAACTATTTCAATGTTTGTCTTCTTGCCTGCTTTGCACACGTTTCGCACACGTTCATTTCACTCAGTTGGCTAACATATTTTGGCCAACATGAAAACGACGCATGTGCCCTGATAACACCGAGCGGTGAACACCTAACGCTACACATTTCTAGCTAGCTAAGTAAAAAATCTAATATGCTACAGCTAGCCACAACAACAAGGCCCGAAGCGAGCTATTGGAGCCAATTAATCTTCAAAGTATGAGGCATTTAAACACCTTGCTAGTCTTGTTTGACCAAATGTGAAAAGTGCTTCACAGTTAGTGCATAAAGCCCTGGTCAAAAATAAACAAAAAACAAATGTGTCCTGTTTACATTCTTGTAATGATACCTCTCACAAATATTTTATAATACATTGTGATAATCCCAAGGTTCTGGCAGGGAGCCCATTGTGGTGCTGCCTGCCGCCCTGACCTTCACACATGCAGATTAGCCATGTGGCTATTTCTACAATCAGACAAATTCCTCCTCAAATAACAGATACTGCTTATACCAATAACATATTTTTCTGTCTTTGATTAGGGTGTGAAATGCTTTTGTCAGTCTCTTTCTACTCTTTTTGTTTAATCTATTTGTATCTAGGTGATACTCAATACTCTTTTTACATTCTTGGTAATCTTTTAAACTATAATTCAGATTTGAGGCTAATTCGTAAACATTGTTGAGTTTTTACCAGTTTAGTTTTCCTTGTTCAATTTTACATTGATGACATTCAATCACAGACAGGCCTGTAGTAAAAATGTGTGATTTGGAAGTCAATGATCTTTGCTGAGGTATTGTAATTGAATCTTAAATTAGCTCTATTAAAGAGGACGTGTCCTGTTTTTCTATCAGCTTGCTCTCATTCCCACATAGACTGAGAGATTTAGTATTCAAAGTGCTGAGGGAGACATTCAGTTGATATTTTGGTGGCATGGCTATCATTATGGTCATTAAAAGTTTTGTTTCCTGTTTGTAACGTTAATGGTTCTAAACTCTAGTTTAATTAGTCTAACTATAGTAAACTTGAGTTAGATTATGAACTGCAGCGCAGTCTGTGTTTGGCTTGTAGTTTCTGAATTTAAAGTGAATTGTCTGGCAGCCTTTCTAGCCAGAGAGAAGCACATTTGACTCATTTCTTTCTACAATTCCCACCAAAAATACCAGCCATTCTTGTCTCGTGAGCAATTTACTTGATTTTGTCCTGTTTTTTGTGGTTTCAGCTTTGAACTGAACAAACCCACAAATATCTTGTTTTAATGAAAGGATTGAAACCATTTAGAAGTTGTAAAATGTACCAAAACAACAACATATCAAATATTTACTGCTCTTACCTGAAACATTTTTTGTGATCATTAGACACTTTTGATATAGCGTAGTCTATGTAGTTTAAAGGATGTGGTTTTCTTTCATTAAACCATTTGAAGTTGCCAGTTTTTATCCCTCCCTTTTTTTCTTAGAATCAAAATGATAAAAAAATTATTTAAAAAGTTACCTTAAACAGGGAGGAAATAATCATGCTTTTTAACAAACATATTGAATTATTTTAAATGTCAGACAATACTATCAAAGCTGGAAAAAACAGTGCTTCAGTCTTTTCCTCTATGGTTCCTCTACCTACAATTCTCTTAAATGTTACTGAGTGTGAGTGTGTGTCGGACTGGAGGGTTTGCAGGGTACCCAGGCATGACTGCTGACACTTGGTCCCATTTAAAGTGGACTCCTAGGCTTTCTCGATTGCTCACATTTTCTCTAAGTGCTGCTTCAATTGGCTTGAACTTGGCAGTGACATGAGAAGATTAGCTTCAATTGCTCTCTCACTCTTTTTTGGCACGGCCACGCCACTTGAGGATAACCTGACTCTGAGCACTTGATGGCACATTAGCCTCCATATCTGTTCAAACCCTGGGACCCATGTCAGGCATCTTTGGTCCAGTGGAGAGGGCCTTTTGATTGGTGATGAGCCAGGTGACTACCAATTGTGGAATACGACCAAAAACAACCATTGCCAGTTAAAAGAGCTCTTCAAATCATGTTTGATTTGATAGAATCTTTTATAAAACATGCCAATTTTATGTCACCGTACTTGTACTCACAATATTTCACGTATTTTGATTTTCATCAATCTGAAACGTTGCTCTGTCGTGTAGCTGAGGTCTACACGTTACAGAGAAATGTAACAAACTTCATTGATTGCTCTCATCGTTTACTCTCTGTCACCTAGGTTCAACCCGTGGACGCAATGGCGATGAAGCGCTCCCAACTCTACAACATGAGCAACAATCCGTACTCCCAGCAGCAGGCAGGGCCCTACTCTGGCCAGCCATATGGATCGCCCCCTCCTCACCGCTACCCCATGGGAATGCCTGGAAGGGGTCAGATGAGCATGGGTGGAATGCAGTACCCTCAACAGCAGGTATGGATGCTGCCAACATCCCAGCGTGCCATGGTTTACTATTTGTGTACAGTAGTTAAATAGCCTCGCAGAAAAAAAAAAAGAAGAAGAGAGCGAGTCTGGTCTCCCGTCACAAGTCTTGAGAAGCTGTGGCCGTCCCTGTGAGGGTTTCCCGTGTACGGAAGCTGTTGACACACATGTCTATGAGTGAAGCGAGCCAGTTCAGGCCATGCGGTGCTGGGTCAAGTTATTCTGGGTGCAGACTGACTGTAGCTATATTTAGCCCCAGTCTGCTGGTTTGGGTTTTATGCCCCTACAGAGACAGACTGCTGCTGACTTTGGCCCAGACTGCTGACATGGCGTGAGTGTGGGGTTGAAGCTTTGGTCCCACCACAACCTGGACTGCACAACACACACCCACAAACTCTTGAATATACTGTTGTATCTCTTTTTATGTGTTGTCATTGGGCTCCTGATTGAAGTCAGATCTCAGTGCAACGGCTTCACAATAGTCTCTTTCATCTCCCTGATCCTTTCTTCACTCCCGCCATGAAAACATATTAATGGAAACCCACTTTGATAGTAATGGATAATTGCTTTCTATGCCCTCCGTTTAGCCAAAGGCAAAATTTATGCAAGACAAGCGCCATACACACACACACACACAAACACACACCCCATCTGTGATACTTTTTCCTGGCCGATTTTGGTAATGGTGGTGATACATTATGACATCATGCTGAATTGTTCAACTGTGTCTTTCACAAATGTCATAATTCTAGTGGCCTATTCACTGTTTTTAGATGGCAGATAGTCCGTGAGATGATACCCATGTGTAATCATTATTCCAATTGGAAAATTCTATGTTGCGGCCTTTCAGTATAAAACATCCCAGCCGTGTAAATGAAAAATGTAGTTTTTCCAGATGGTCTCCAGACACCTCCTTTATTACCTCACGGATCCTACCTGAAATTGGATGTTTCAACTGGTCAGATACCAGCGGGGATCCACAGCGCTTCGTCTATTGATTGTGTTCCCTGCTCTGAGTGGCCAAATGGCTTGTCCTGCTGGTGAGGAGGGGGCTGCGGGGCAGGAGGTGGAGGAGGACATGGGGGAGAGAGGTAGAGCAGGATAAAGGGAGGATGAGGAGGGAGCGTGGCCGTGTGCATGCAGGAAGCAGTGGAGCAGACAGCCTATATTTGAGATGCCATTCAAAGATCAGGCTTAATATTTCAAGATAATTAGGAATGGATTTTTCCTCAGTCGATGATGCATTCTCGGCTCCTTGCTTGGCGGAACGTCTCTGAATCCTTCCACTTCTCCCTGCTGTCGTTGGTCTCTGGGCGAAGGCTGTTTCGCTTCTGCAGGCTTCAGAACCATGACTATCCTGGTGGTGGGGTTCTGGACCATTTAGAACTAGTTAATGTATGAGTCTGATGTAGAGATTGCTGGAGATGCACAATTATTTAATGGCCTTACACTCAGCTGGGTTAATGGAAGACATCATGTCCCTATCTACAGACGGTTACCTAACTGTTAATGTCCTCGCCCTGCCACAACAGGAAACCAGACGAGAGAGCGTTCTCCAGGGTCGTGCAAAACCAGATTTATAACTAGCCAATTTTTCTATCACAGTATAGAGAGTAATTAAATACAAGGGCAGACATTTGTAACCATTGTGATAGAATTGCCACCAACACATAACATAATTAAAGGCCCTTCTGTTTAGCTAGGTAGGAATCACCACCAGCTGTTAATGACAATTGACAGTGGTCTCTTCAGAGCGGCTGGCAGTATCTGATGAAGCCAGCTGAAGTATTAGCATGTCAGCGGTGCCTCCAGTGTCTTGCAGCCTGCGTACACATTGATTACTGCTGTAATCAGATGGGAGACTGTCAGGGACCATCAGAGCCAGACTCGTTCCAGACAGGGAGGTGAAAACTTCTCCCTCTGGTGTCTCCCAGCAGTGCTGCTGCTGGGGGTTGATATGTGCTCGGGCCTGGCCTGGAAACACACAAGGAGAGGGGAGAGAGAGAGAAAATAGAGATGGGGGAGAGAGAGAGAGCGAGAGCGATATGGAGAGAGTGAGTGAGAGACATGAGAGGGAGAGAGGTAGGTGGAAGAGTAAAAGAGAGAGAGAGAGATGGGAGAATGAGGTCAAGATTGGAGGGTAGACACTCAGTCATCACTGTCTCAGTTCCACAGTGATGAGCCTATGTTATGTGTGGAAAAACAGACTGGATGCCCTGAGGGCCTACAGAGCAGTGACCTGGTTGGATAATGCGCTGATGCATACAGAACTGAAAGACCGACTTCCCCTTTTCCAAAAATGTTTTTCACTATTGCCTGTTGCCTCAGGTCAGATGGAGCATACATTCCATTGGTTCCTGTAGGATAAATTCTGGAGGGTATTTTGGTTTAACGTAGATGTTAACTTATTGACCCCGGGTAAGGAAAGACCTTACCATCAAATAGTAAGATTAGAAGCCCTTGATTTGATGATGCTCTATAAAATTGGTCCCAAACTGATTTCTCATCAGTGCAGTGGGTGTTTCTTTTTTTTTCTTAGCTTCCCTCCCCTTTCTTTCCCCCCTTGTTGTTTGACATCCTGCCTAATGTGAGTGACTCCAGCTGAGGCTCGGGGATGTGCCAATAGCAGATGTTCCCCAAAACAGGTTACGTAAGACTTCCAAACGACAGCTTGCGGTGAATGGAGGAAGAAGCTGTGTAGTTGTAGTAATGGCGTGGACAGACTGTGCAGGGGCCCAGTGGTTGGAGACTAATCTCCGGTGCCTAGCTCATCACTTTTTCACAGCGCTGTTGGTCAACAAGGCCAGCCCAGGACACGGGGCTTAAGTAGTCACTTGAGTTGATCCATGTGGATTGGAAGTGGAGACTGTGTTTGTTGTGTGTGTGTAACTGACCAGCTTTCCGTGTCTTGGCCCTCAGCAGATGGCAGCTCAGTATGGGCAGCAGCAGCAGCAGCAGCAGCAGCAGCAGCAGGGCATGAGCGGGTACAGCCAGCAGGGGCAGCCCCCGTACTTCAGCCCCGCCCAGCAGCAACAGCAGCCCGCCGCCCCCACACAGCCACCTTACATGCAGCCACGCCCACCCCCACAGCAGGTAAGAGGGACCACAACTCCCACAATGCCCTGCCGAGGAACAGCAGGGAACCTGTTGAAACGTTTTTCAGTTCAATTCCTTTTATTGATCACCGGAGGAAAATCCGAGTGTTCGAGTGAAATTGCTCTCTGTGCAATCTCTGGGACTGGGTGGAAAATGGCATGCAGCAGTGGGATACTCATCATGATCAACCATTGTCACTCCCTGTTCATAAAGGAGACAATCAGGTGTGGGGCGGAGCTTCAAAGCAAGCTTCTTCACCAGCACTTGACTTTTTAATTTAGCAAAGCAGGGCTTATATTTGAAGCTTCATTCCTAACGGCTCAATACCTTTTCATTTATTATCCCTCGTACAGCTGCGGTCTCCCTATATTCTAGAGAGAAAAAAAGAAATCAATATGAAAAGTAGCCCACTCATGGAGGTGGGGGTCCTCTTTAGATTGGAGTTCCAGCTATCTGTGCCATCTGCTCTCCAGCTCTGGTCTCATAAAGGCCGGGGGCAGTAATGAAGTCCAGTCTCCCTGGCCGGTTATTGAGTCAGCGATTTAGCTGCTCCCACTGGGGGTGGGTGCGGGGAGGGGTGAGATGGTCAGCCGCATTCGTTTTTTCAAGGGAAACCCTGACTTGGTGTGTGGCCTGTGTGGTGTGTAGCCTGTGTGGTGTGTAGCCTGTGTGGTGTGTAGCCTGTGTGTGGTGTGTGCCTGTGTAGCCTGTGTGTGGTGTGTGCCTGTGTAGCCTGTGTGTGGTGTGTAGCCTGTGTGTGGTGTGTAGCCTGTGTGTGGTGTGTGCCTGTGTAGCCTGTGTGTGGTGTGTGCCTGTGTAGCCTGTGTGTGGTGTGTAGCCTGTGTGTGGTGTGTGTGGTGTGTAGCCTGTGTGTGGTGTGTAGCCTGTGTGTGGTGTGTAGCCTGTGTGGTGTGTAGCCTGTGTGTGGCCTGTGTGGTGTGTAGCCTGTGTGGTGTGTAGCCTGTGTGTGGTGTGTAGCCTGTGTGGTGTGTAGCCTGTGTGTGGTGTGTGGCCTGTGTGGTGTGTAGCCTGTGTGGTGTGTAGCCTGTGTGGAGTGTTGCCCGTGTGGTGACTACCTGTTTTAACCCGTCCATATTCGTATATCTGAGTTTAGTTTTGATATTTGACTCAAGAATGGCCAGGAGAAATGCACAACGAGAGAAGTAGAAGTGTACGACCACGCTGGCTGAACTAATGAGGAACTGACCTTGAGTAAAAGCCTCCTGGGTGTCAGGGTAATATCCAAGCAGAGCACACACGCTGCAGCCACACTGCTCCATGTAGCTCAGCCACCGTCTGTTCCCTCAACCCCAACGCTATTATTTTTCAGTCAGGCTGATAAAGGAAATTGTTTTCGGTTTCAGCCCTGTGCGTCTTTTTTTGACCGAGATGATAGGGGAATAAACAGGTGGAATGAAACAGTCTCTGCCCTAACCCCTGCTATCTGGGAGTCTACTAAAGATGGCCGCTGTGCTCGTTAGCGCCGCGTCACTGTGAAGCTGGAGGCTGTAATGATGGAGCTCAACCGCTAACGACAGCGATACCTTGAACTTGCAGTACGAGGGCCCGCCAGACAGGACGGAAAGAGCCTTCGATCCTGTCCGCAGCGCTGGAGGAGACGATAACCTCTATCAAAGAGCCGTTCCCTGCCTCTGTGTTGTTGGTGTGTGTCTGCGTGGCGGGGCACAGTACCAGTCTGCTCAGAGCGCCGGGTATTTCCCCTGCGGCTCTGTCTTTCTCCTCTACTGACAGCCTTAATTAGCTTTGTGTGTGTGTGTGTGTGTGTGTGTTTGTGTGAAACAATGAGGCGGTTTACATACAGGAAAGAAATAGGCATGTTTGATATGACAAGCCGGGAGAATAAGGCGAACAAAAAAAATACCTTGTTTTTTGACGTGGGCTTTTCATTGATGAAGTACGCTGGGGGTAACTTTAGCCTTGCTGTTAGGACTTGTCTGAGAAAAGATCAGTTTCTGTTGAGGGAGTAGGGAAAAAAATCCTGCTCAGCTGTCGAGTTCTAAAACCGGTATTTAACTGCCAATATTAATGTGCTGCTCGTGCGAGCCAAGGAGCCTTTTATCAGCTGGGATGGCTCCAGGGTATAGCCTGCTCCAAAGGAAGGATGATTCTGGCCTTTAGAGTCGACTGAGAGTAAACAATAGCTGCTCTCCCAGCTCAGTGTGTCTGGGTAGAGCAGCCTGCAGACTGGAACACACAGGCAGCCCCCACTCATTGTCTGCGTCACTATGGCAACAGCACTCCCTCCGTTGTGTTTCTCACAACTTGATGAGTGTTTTCTAACACGGTCCACTCTGCTGGGGATCCATCATAATGAAGAGGTGTCGTGTAGATGGTGAGAGGCCTTCTGAAAGCTGTGTGGATGGGGCCCGCCGTGCCTCTCTCTGGACATATCCACATCTTCCTTTTAGCAAATGGATCGCTCCTTGTGGAGCATGTGGAACACGCCAGAATTCTTTTTTTCTTAATTTTTTTAACCAAAGGTGAAACAAAATACAATTTGAAATAGAGTTTGATAATTTTAACTAAACTACCGCTTGATTGCTCTTACATTTCAAATGACCCTCTCCCCCCACCCCCCACCCCCCACGCCCCCCTCCCCCCATCCCACACGCCGTTCCTCAAACACATAAAGGGCCATCAGTCAGTGTTCTCTTCTTGATTGGACATGGTTCGCTTTGGCAGGGCAGAAACTCTCAGGATGAATTCTGTTTAATTCTTTTACATCATGCTCTCCCCTCGTGCACTTCAAACTATTTCTCTGAACATTTCATTGCTCTGCAGCCAGGCATTTGCGAATGTAAAGCTGTTCGCCTTTAATGTCTAACTTGTGTGTAGTACCGCTGACTGCCAGGCAAAGCTCGCAGCTTGACAGAGCGTCATAAACATTACAACTCATGGAGATCGACCATTAAACGAGGATCAAACGACCATAGAAGGTTATGAAATAACGCTGTGGTTTTGCAATGTTGGAGGGAAGGGGGTTACCTTCACAGCTCTATTGCATTCATCTCCTGAGGGATTTTAATTCAGATTTCCATTCTATAATATGTGAACCTCCCTCCGAAGCACCCACCCTCTTTCTTTCCAGTGGAAGTCTTGTGATGAAACACTCAATCCCTTCTGGAGCAGAAACCAAGTAGACGTACATCTGGTTTCTCTGTGGGGGTGGAGCTGGCCTCTTGCTGGCTGCATACCTTCACTATGATGTGTTTCCCTTCCTGGCACTTTCAGTCTCCAGGCCCTCCCAGCACACACCCCCAGCCTCCAAGCCCCCCCCCCCCCCCCCCCCCTCCCAGCACACACCCCCAGCCTCCAAGCCCCCCCCCTCCCAGCACACACCCCCAGCCTCCAAGCCCCCCCCCCCCCCTCCCAGCACACACCCCCAGCCTCCAAGCCCCCCCCCCCCCCCCTCCCAGCACACACCCCCAGCCTCCAAGCCCCCCCCCTCCCAGCACACACCCCCAGCCTCCAAGCCCCCCCCCCCTCCCAGCACCCCCCCCCCTCCCAGCACACACCCCCAGCCTCCAAGACCCCCCCCCCCCCCAGCCTCCGGCCCCTGTTGAGGGAAGTGGCCTTTATCTAGCAAGAGCAGCTGTTCCACACGGCACACGAGCACGCCGGAACGCTGATGTCATGAGTGGAGTGTAAACACATACCTGTGTCTGACCTGGCCATGACCCAACTATCACAGCACTGCAAAGAAGTAAGCCAGCCCTCAGTAAATATGTCGGCCACTGAACAAGAGCGGGTGTCCACCCCCCCCCCCCCCCCTAGCCTCATTTCCACCGATGCTCAAATAAACTTGCTCTCCATTAGCAGGGGGTGCACGTTTGTTTACATTTTCCAATTAGTGGATGTAAAGGCAGGACACACACACACTCTCTGGCCATACTTTCCGAGATTTATGCAGCCACTCCTCACCCCTCGTTTAATCATGGTGCCCTCCTTACCTATTGCTGTGTCAGGGTCACGTTTGAGGAGAGTATTCAGAGTAAACTTCCACAGAAGAGACTCTGTACCTGCCCAGTCATTGGACGTCAGGCCATCTCGTTGTAATCTGTAGGCTTCACATCCACCTAAAAGTACGAGTCATCCCTTTTCTACAGGATGAGGGTGTGGTGGTGGTGGTGGTGTTTGTTTTGGTCGGGCTTTGCAACCATCTGCCCCAATGCTAGTAGTCTGGCAAAAAAAGGAATATGAGGGTGCTAGCCTGGCAGAGTTCAAAAACCGCAATTATCAGTAGTGTTAGCGGGCAAACTGGAGGCAAGATGATACTCCCCTAGCCGTGCCATGCACCGTGCCTCCGATTGTGTGTGTGTGGGGGGGGTGTTAAAGCTCACTTGGCGCCCTCGTGTGAGTCATAGCCTGTTTACTGAACAACAGTTAGCAACATGACAGACTTCCACAGACAGAGGACAGCAAATGCTATCAGAAATGGATGATTGGATTGGATTGGGATAGTTAAATAGCTTGGCAGTTATGTTCCTGCATTTTTGGGCTCCCTCAACCCACCGGTCACTCTCTCTCTCGCTCTCTCTCGCTCTCTCTCTGTCTCTCTCTCTGTCTCTCTCTCTCTCGCTGTCTCTCTCTCTCTCTCCTGTCCTCCCCCAGGAGGTGCCACAGGATGGCTATGGCAGCAGGGGCCAGTCTGCTATGACCCCTGGGAAGCCCAGCCATGAGGAGATGGGCCTCAGCCAACAGGAGAGACCATCCAGCTTACCTGTGAGTTCACACATCCACACCCCAATCAGCAGCTCATGGCACATGTATTCAAGTGGCAGGACCTTACACGTCTGGCTGACATAACCTTCTGGATCCCTGCCACAGGTTTAGCAACATCTATCAGAGTGTACAACTCCTCACTCCTTTTCTTCGCTTTCTCTCTCTCTCTTTCTTTCGCTCATTGCTAAGATCTGGACCAAAGTCTCCTACATCACTTGGAGCTCTCACCATTCAAAGCGTCTGCCTCTATTTCTCAGTCTCTCTCTCCCAGTCTCCCTCTCTAGCTCTCCCTCCCTTAATCTCTCTGAGGACTGGCTCTCCTTTTAAGGGGAAGTTGTTGCCCACACAGGCCCAATTTGAATGCTTGTCTCATGGAGAAGCGATGTGAAGAGGAAGGTTGTCTGCTGAAGGGCCTGCTAGCTTCCAGCTGCTCAGCTCCCAGCCTTCCTCTTCTCCTCCTCTCTCTCTGCTGCAGTCTCTTCTCAACTGTTCCTGGGCTGAGCTGGCAGCACACCATTGGACCACAGGCCCATCAGTCAGGGCGGGCCCATACTCCCCTCAACCAATCCCAAGGCTTCCTTGCACCAAAGTACACATTTTGTTTCTGTAAGATTTGCGCTGGGGAATTTGTAATTTTCTTAGCTTATTACCACATTTTACACACATGGCTTATGTTTTGACTGCTTGAATTGAAGCTCCATTAGGCAAGACTGTTTGGTTGGCTCTCATACCACTCCATTTGGGTAGACCTTTTTATTCCTGTTCTCACCTCGTTCGTCTTCCTTGGTCCTGGGAGAGATGAATCATTAAGCGGGTCAACTTAGCAGTAATTGCATGCCATTTTTTTTATCAGGGCCGAGAGCAGCCGCCAAAGTGCACGCAGGGAATTGCAATGCAGGATTCCATTCCAGCGGCTAATTTGAATTGATTAGGTTTGTGGAATCCTGCTTTGGCTCGGATGAGAGCTCTGAGAGAGTTGAGCAAGTCTACCCTGGACATGCCCTTCACCATGGTGTGGTTAACACTTACACAGCCTGCAGCTGAAACTGTATATATGGCTGTTTGGGTCATAACTGTTTACATTTACATTTACATTTAGTCATTTAGCAGACGCTCTTATCCAGAGCGACTTACAGTAAGTAAACTGTTAAGCCCCTCCTCACCCCTTCTCTACCCAACCCTCACCAACACTTCACCGTTCCTCAGCCCTTATGGGTGTTGTCAGCAGATAGGCTAAGGTGCACAGACCACTGATGCCCTCCTGACTGGTACAACTGTCATGTCAGCAGTATTAAACCACCCTGCACATCTGTGGGGTTAAATGCCACACACGTTCTATATGCTATGGTTCCCCATGTCTCAGTGACAGACTAGCTCCCGGGTCCAGGACCCAACCTACTCTCCTCTAGCTCTCCTATTTCTATGCCTGCTGCGACTTTCCCCCCTCTCTCTTTGCTATGACTCACTCTTTCTGCCTGCTATGACTCTTCCTCTCTGCTTGCTATGACTCTCCCTCTCTCTGCCTGTTATGACTCTCTCTGCTTGCTATGACTCTCCCTCTCTCTGCCTGTTATGACTCTCTCTGCTTGCTATGACTCTCCCTCTCTGCTTGCTATAACTCTCTGTCTGCCTGCTATGACTCTCTCTGCTTGCTATGACTCTCCCTCTCTCTGCCTGTTATGACTCTCTCTGCTTGCTATGACTCTCCCTCTCTCTGTCTGCTATGACGCCGTCCTCGCTCTTTCTCTTTGAAGTTAGGGTGCCAGTGGTGTTGCCATGGCGACAGGCTGCAAAACAGCCCCCTCAGAAAATATGCATAAAGACCTGATTGATGTACTAATCACGTTGTTATACTGATGGAATTTCTTATTACTAATGTTAATTCATACTCAGGATATATATATTTTATTTTGAGAGAGACATTTGCCGGCATGTAGGCAGTAGAACATTGTGTACTGCCAGTGATTCATCTTGCCTAGTTTATTTTAGCAGATCATTTCTCAGCACCTCCTTCTCGCTGTTTAGAAAAGATTTGCTGTAGTCAACATACCCACACGTCTGATTGGAGAACAGTTGGCCTTTGGACACATAAAGAACAAGATTGGTATTGAGCCGTGCAATGATTATTTCATTAATACCCAGAACCTTTGAAAATATTACAGTTTTTGTGGAGGTGGAGAGATGAGGGAGAGATGAGGGAGAGATGAGGGAGAGATGAGGGAGAGATGAGGGAGAGATGAAGGGGTGGTGGGGGTGGGGGGGTTTGTGCTCCACTCTCCATCAATCTGCCTACGAATGTAACCGCCGTGCCTCTTGTTGGTTTTCCAAGCGTCCGGTGTTCTGATTGAAGAGTGACAGGATGATTAACTCTCAGCACGGCCATTCATTTCTTCTCCTTCTTCTTCCCTTTTCAAACGTGATCAAATCCACCCCGGCCTGCCGCGGCCCCAGCGCCGGGGCGGGAGACCCACGCACGGCGGATGCTTCTCAGGAAGCTGGCAGGCAGCACCGTCTCTCTGAACGCTGCTCCAGAAATCTTTCTTTGGTCGGAGCAGGAGCGTATTCTCTCCCCTCCCGTCAGAAGGCAGAGCGTAGGCCGGCACTGGTCGCTCTCTCCCAGCCACCCTGGAGACATGCCTCCCCTTAAAACATCTCTAATGGAGATAAAGCGGCTACATGGGCTGGAAAATGGCTTTTAGAATACAGGATAAAAGATGGCCATGGGGAATTAGCCATGCGCTTCGAAGCTGAGGGAACCGTGGAAGAAGGGGGGGAAAAATGATTTCACGATGTTGACTTGTTTCTGCCTCAGCAGCACCTCTGGAAGGTCTATGAAAACGGAGTTAGTAGATTTTTCTGGAACGGGGGAACTCGGACTCCGGTGTTTTCAAGCTTTAAACACATGATGCCGTTTACTGTAGCGAGTGTGAGACAATGCAGATGGACGAAGATCAGTCCCTGAGAAGATCAGTTCCCTTGTGTGGCTTAGTTGAGATGGCTCGGCAGCTTGAAATCCTCCTGCTCTCTCTATCCTACCCAGAGGCTGAATCTGAGATGATGATCTGAAGCACCCTGCAGATGATTCTTTGCAGTACACTCTTAAGTATGTGTGTGTGTGTGTGTGTGTGTGTGTCCTGGGCGACTGGAAGCCTTCAGGGAACGTCCACATACACTTCATTTCATTCCAGGCTGATTAGGGGGCCTGGCTTTACCAGAGCACTGTTCCAGGCTGTTCTCTAATCTGGGAGTTTTGGTGCCTTGCCTGTTGCAGCATAAAGGCCCTGATTGCGCTGTAATCTTGTGTCCTGATGGCTGTGTTATTAAAGCAGCTCCTATGCAGCTCTGGGGCTCTCAGCTCTGCCATGTGATTGGCACCCAGCTGGAGTACTGGACTGCTGCCAGGCCTTTGTGTGTGTGTTTGTGTGTGTGTACACCACTGGTACAGTAGGTTTCTTAAGTGCTTAAGTACCACACTCAGAGCTTTATCTTTCTCTAGCTAACATGACTTGACAAGGATTGTGAATGGTTTACTGTACAACCATAAACAGTGTTGTAACAATAGATACTGGTACTTACCTTTCCGCAGAACCCCTTGACCGCTGTGGAATCCATTAGACTTCACACATGCACGCACGCATGTACACACACACACAACGTGTGGAGAGCTGTGTGGCCCATAACAGGAGTTATGAGCTCGAACGTTTGGCTGAAATATGATCTGGTGGAAGCGGTGTGGTTGGAGCGATCTGTGAAGAGTGTAAAAGATGAATAAATCAGAAATACTGACTGTAAAATGGAACACATTTACAGGCAGCAAATAGGTGTAATTCAAGGGTTGATGGTTCTGCCTATACGCCCTGCTTGCATTTAGACTCTAGTGCGAAACAGATGATGCTCTGCTCTTAATAGAGAATAACCTGCATTACATTTCAAATGGGGACTGCATCACATACCTCACTGTGATCTGCAAGTCACAGTGAAATACAGTATTTGCTTTGATCATGTATGAGGGAAGGGGAGAGATGGAGAGAGTGATGGGGAGAGATGGAGAGAGTGATGTGGAGAGATGGAGAGAGTGATGGGGAGAGATGGAGAGAGGGAAGGGGAGACTTTCCTAGCTGAGTGACTATGCAGCTCGTCCTCTTGACTGATAGTCTTGGTTCTAACATGTCACCAGCCTTCTAAATGTCTACCTTCTCCGAACGAAACTGGACAGGAGGAACGGCAAGTATAAACAAATGAACTCAATGCTTGCCCCCCTCACACAAAGTGGGTTAAAAGCATGTAGATAATTAGCTCAAATGTGGTCATCTAGCCGGCTCGCTCTCATAAAACATTCAGCTCAGGCAGAAATCAAGTCAAACGTTTGATAAATACCCCGTTTGTTGGTGACGAGCTAGATTAGAGGACATTGATGGGGAACGAAGCTGTCCTGATCCTCGTGAGCTCAGCGCTCTTCAGCTGCCAGTCACACAGCATCAGAGGTTCGGCCTCGCTCGTGCAGCACCTGCTCCCTCTCCTGCCCCGTGGAGCCCGGCCTCCTTGACCTGCCGAGCGCAGCCCACCAGCCTGTTGTCACCAGAACGCTACGGTCATTCTCCTGCTAAGGTCTGTCAGAACATCATAACAGCTCTGGTCCTGGCCTGCAGCCCACGGTGGCTTCTGCTCCCCTGCCTGTGGAGGGTGTGTGTGTGTGGGGGGGGGGGGGGGGGGGGGGGGGGGGGTGATTGTTTGTGTAACTTTTACAGTAGTACACCATGGCTCGGCAGTTTGATCTGCCAGTGAGGGCACAGTGACCCCCACACACACACACACACACACACACACACACACCACCACCATCCCACTGATTGACGGGATGACAGAAACTCTACGGGACACAGCGCTAGGCTGAGGGAGGTGTGCCCGCGGGGGAGGGGGGGATTTGTGTGTGTGTTTCACGCCTCATGCTCTGTCCACGGTGCCCTTATCTGTCAGAGAGCAGTGTGTGGGGAACAGAGAGAGCACACCACGCTGACATGAGAGCACGCCTCGCACTGCAGCACTCTGCCCTCCTGTCACATCCCCACCCTACACCCTGCTCTCACGGTAAAAAGGCTTCTGGAGCAGGCAGTGGTGTGTGTGTGTGTGTGTGTGAGAGAGAGAGAGAGAGCGAGAGAGAGAGAGAGAGAGACGCTCGAGTTATAGCCTTAAGCCCCACATTATTCAGCACAGTCCAGCAGTTCAATGCCATATTTAAAAGGCAGGAGGATTTCTTGGGAAGCGTGGAACTCCACAGTGCTGTGGTCCTCCCTGGATAACCACTCCACTGGTGTCCAGCTGAACAACCGCAGACCAGCTCTTCTGTAGCAGCTGACATCACATTTAGAGTCGGTGCTCTAATGAGCATATCCCTGGGTGGGTGCAGCTGGGCAGACCATTACACTGTGACCTCGGAGTGATGGGAGCAGGAAGAACCTGGGCGGGAAACATGAGCCCATTGGCTGTTCTGTACCGCCACACTTCTGGTGTGGAATTCCATTCAACTGGTGAGGAACCTGAATCCTACTGACCTGTACCCACAGTACCATACCTACTGACCTGTACCCACAGTAACATACCTACTGACCTGTACACACAGTAACATACCTACTGACCTGTACCCACAGTACCATACCTACTGACCTGTACCCACAGTAACATACCTACTGACCTGTACACACAGTAACATACCTACTGACCTGTACCCACAGTACCATACCTACTGACCTGTACCCACAGTAACATACCTACTGAGCTGTACCCACAGTAACATACCTACTGACCTGTACCCACAGTACCATACCTACTGACCTGTACCCACAGTAACATACCTACTGACCTGTACCCACAGTACCATACCTACTGACCTGTACCCACAGTCCTAACCCTAACCTTAGCCCTGGACCCACATGTGTTAATGCCCAGGTGTCTCAATGGATCCCATCATTCACCCTCCATCTCGGGGGGGCTGATACGTCAGACACTGAGTTATTAGGAAAGTGAGGAATAGCTTTGAATGTTCTTAGTTAACCTTGTGTTGAAGGTACTCCGTATCATCTTCAGCTGCTAGGCTAGTGTGCCCCCGCCCCCCCCCCCACACACACACACACACACACATATACATATACACACACACCAACACACACAATAACGAAGTGTGATTGGAGTAGTGAACTCTCGTGAGTTAATAGCTGGCTGTGTTTGATAGGGCCTGCACGCCTCAGAGAACATGGGTTTTTTCATCCCTTCCTTTTTCATCATGCTGTATTAAAGGGAATTTGAAATGTACTTCCTCCCACTCTTATTTATTTAATCACAGAGTCTTTTTAAGGGGAGATAAAATAAACATGTGGTCAGCCTTCGAGAAGTAATTGGCGCTCTTTTTTTTTGTGGTCTCTTTTTTCCCAGGGTCTAACAAGGTTTAAGCTGTGGAGGAGAGAGGGGGGTAGGGCGAGGAAGGACAGGGTGAAAAGGGGTGAGAGAAATGAAGGGAGAAAAAAGGGAGGAGGGGGAAGAGAGAGAGAGAGGCAGGCTGGCTGGCGAGGCCATCTAAGCCCAGCTGTAGTGGGGCTAGGCTGGGTTGTGGGTTCTGCGTACACAGGTTGGCTACCACAGCACATAAAGCTGATGAAAGAATTCTCTCCTGTTGCGGCATACAGACCTAGCGCACACACTGGAACCTACCTGTCAGCCATCAGACACATCAGGCTGGAGAATTGACCCAGATTGGGGTTTGTGTGTGTGGGTATTCGACGGAGAGAGGGATGGAGGGTGAGAAAGTGCTGAAGAGAAGGACACAACGTAATTTTGCATTGCCGGGAATCGAACCAGCAACCTTTGGATTACTAGCCCAATTCCCTAACCGCTCAGCCACCTGACTCCTCTATTTTAATTAGCTTCCATTTCCCCTAGTCCCCCTTATCACAAACTGTGACTGCAATTGGGGGAGGAGCGTCGGCAGACTTTGAGGTCAAGGTACACACACTCACTGTGACTGTCTCGGTCCTAGGCAGGCTGTTCTTGATGTGTGTGTGTGTGTGTTTATTTACCCATGCCTCCCTGCCATCCCATACCCCTGTTCTCTATCTACTTCCAGAGCTCTTTTGACTGTGAAAGGGATAGGTTAAAGAAAGAGAAAATATTTAAATAACAAAACAATTGAACAGACTAATGTTTACTTCAGGGAGAAGAGACGAGAGCTCAAAGAGCCAGCCCACGAAGGAGGGAGGCAGATGGAGGAGTGCGAGAGATGGAGAGAGAGGAGAATATGAGGCATAAGATGATTAAAAGGCCTAGAGGGGGATGAGAGCCCAGAACTAGTTTCTGAGGCAGAGAACGCACTGCGATAAATAAACCAGCGACGCAATAGGGAGGCTGCAGAGTTTTTAAAGATTACAGTGGAGGAGAGATTCGCCAAAAGCCTGCATTTCTCTGATGCTTTTGCCTCCGCTCTCTCTCCTTCTCACTCTCTCTCTCTCTCCCTCTCTCGCTTTCCTCGTTTGCCTCTCTGGTGGTTTTCAGTACATCCTCTAAAACAACCAGCTTCTCCCATCTCCCTCCTCCCTCCTCTTTTTGTCTTTTCTGCTGTCTTTTCTTACAAACACGCACAAGCCTGCTCTCTCTCCTCTCTGCTCCCTAGTTGTTTTCCTCTTCTCTGTTTTCTCTCTCTCTCTCTCTCTCTCTCTCTCTCTCTCTCTCTCTCTCTCTCTCTCTCTCTCTCTCTCGTCCCTCTCCCCCATGTGTCGTTTTCCTTTTCTTCTCTGTTTTGCTTCCCCCCCCCCTCTCTCCGCCTGTCCTTTCCCATGTGCCTGGGCTTTGATATGGGGGCAGTATATCGGAGCGAGTGAGAGGGGGAGAGCGGGGGCTTGCCTGCCTCAGAGAGCACAACTGCAGTGAAACAGACACGTCCGGCCTGACACACTGACGTTGAAGCCTGCTTCTCCCTCCCTCTCTGCTACCCCTGAGCTGACACACACACACACACACACAGCATTCTAATTTACTTGCAGGCTGAAAGCAGTGTTGTTTATCCTCAGCCCCAGAGGCTGATCTGCATCCTGTGAATGTAGACAACCCACCCCCCCCCCTCGTCCCCGTACCCTTCCTCTCATTTCTCCTCTCCTTCTCCCTCGCTCTTTTGATTCAGCTCCCTCTCCCTCTGTGCGCTGCGGCTCACTCTCCATAATTAGAATGCGCACAAGGGGGGGATGGAACACGAACGAGAGGGGAGAGGAGGGAGAGGGCCGGGGGTGTGCGCTGCCGAGGCAGTCAGAACCAGAGCCGGTTGGCTGAGCTGTTGGCAAGGGGCGGTGGGGGGGATGGGCCGCTGCGCTGCCATTGGCTGGCTCGGGCCCCAGGGGAAGAGGGGATGGAAGCTACAGCGCAGTGCCTCTCCTTCCTCTCTCCCTCCTTCCTCCCTCTGCTCTTTCCTCGCCTCCTCTCTTTCCCTCTGTGTTGCTGTGCTGTGTTCTGCACCGCTTCTACTGGGAGCTCAGCTCATCAACAGCCCATCCTACCCACCACAGCACTGATGGGAACATGCATGCACAGGGATGTGCGTGTGTGTGCATGTGCAAGCCTACTTAGAGAGACAGATGAGGCAGAACGCTCCCTCCCCCCCCCCCCCTTCATGCTTTTCACATCATCAGCATTCCCTGTGCAGCGTCAGATGAAACACATGGACACTAGTCAAGGTAACGTCATTTCAGTGTCTGCTATTGACTGACAGTGTTCATGAACCCCTGGATGGGCCCTGGTGGTACAGCCCTGCCAAACGGCTCTGGATTTTGATTCATCTTTCATTTCCGTTTGATGTAAAAGGCTCACAGATTAACACGGCTTTCCTGTGGTCTGACGGACAGGTGAGTTGGCGAATGAGCCGTCGCTACGGGACCTCCCCCATCCCGCTCCACAGGTTAGGGTAGATGAGTGCTCTGATCACATTAGCGGGCCACAGACGGGTGCACCCACGCTGTCGTTCCCCCTCCCTCCACTTCCACCACTTACCCGTCAATTTCTCTTTATTATAGAGCTTCTCTCTCTCTCTCCCCTCATCCCCCTCTCCCTCCCCCTCTCAGCATCACCTGAGACTTTAGTTTCCATTTCAAAGCGTGCGAGGAGCCGTGTCTCACTCTTTCAGAGCGACGCTCTCGAGGTGGTGTGCCCTCTGCCCCCCCACCCTCCCCCCATCTCTTTATCTCCCACCTCTCTGTTTCCTCACCACGACAGAGAGAGAGAGAACTTGGAACAAAGCGCCTGCCAGCGAGCTCGTCTTAGTTAGGGTTCAATCCGGATGCTCTCCCTCAAACACACCCCTGTCAAACCGTGGGGCGGGGCTTCTCGGCACGCCGAGAGATGAGATGGGATAACTGATGTGGAGGTATGAATAGAGGACTTCCTGGTTCAGCCACAGTTGGCACCTGTTGGGTTCCGGGTTGTTGTTTTGGCCACAGTTCCTAGCAGAGAACGGGTCAGACGATCACACAACAGCCAGGTCTCTTCATCGTGCTGCTGTGTGTGTGTGTGTTTATCTGGATGTACGTCTGTGCCTCGATAAGGCCCAGTGTAGGGGACATATGCCGTCTAGACATTTGATAATAGAAGAATGGGACGTGCCGTGGACAGAAATGCAGCCAATCAATGCCTCTGCCTATCACCAGGCGGGCGCTTGTGCAGTTACCAAGGCGGCAGACAAAGGCGCCAGTTGGCGGCGTGCCAGCTCCAGCGAGGCTGAGGGGTGGTGGGATCAGGCAGGCAGCGGGGGCGTCCGCGGTCCCCATCGCTCCCGTCTCTCTCTCTGTCTGTCTCTGTCTGTCTCTCTCTCTGTCTGTCTCTCTGTCTGTCTCTCTCTCTGTCTATGTCTCTCTGTCTCTCTCTCTCTTTGTGTCTCTCTGTCTGTCTCTCTGTCTGTCTCTCTCTCTTTGTCTCTGTCTCTTTCTTTCTCTCTCTGTCTCTGTCTCACTCTTTGTCTGTCTCTCTCTCTGTCTCTGTCTCTTTGTGTCTCTGTCTCTCTTACTGTCTGTCTCTCTCTCTCTCTCTCTCTCTCTCTCTGTGTCTCTCTCTCTGTCTCTCTCTCTCTGTCCCGTGCTTATTGATTAGCTGGAGGAAGAGAGGGAAAGAGAGGAAGCTGAGAAGGCAATTAGACTGGCTTAATTACGCCTTTCTTTCTTTTTTTCTCCTCGTCTACATCAAAGATAATGAAGGTCTTGGACAGGTCCCAAATGTTTCGGTGTGTTTCATTTATTTTCTCTCGCTTTCCGTTCTTCCTTTGTTCTAGATTAGAATGAATCTCCCCCCCCCCCCCCCCCAAACGAAGCATGTCCCGCAGCACACAAGCCCAGTGCTGAATATATTGTTTTAATGATACTGCACGGCTATATTTGGTTGTTGCCGCCACACATGTGCTGGCTCTCAATCACACACACAATCCTCAGAGAAATCATTCTGAGATTACTGTCCTCGTTCCACATTGGATCTTACAGCCCGTCATTAAGGTCCAATTATCTCCAGCGCTGCATGGCACGAGTGCTGTTCATGATTGCGGTGTAAATTCTGCTCCTCTGTAACGATGAGTGATTATTTGGGATTGGTTAGGGCTATTGTATTGTCATCTACCATGCCTGTCAAAGCCCCCCTCCACCCACACTCACCTTCATATTAGCAGTGGTTCGAAAGATGATGTCATCCCATTTCCTCAGTTGCGATTGGCTGAGCATGTCCCCAGAACGTGTTGGCTCCAGGCAGCAGGACAGCCCGTCATGGTTTGATTGGCTCAGACAGGTCACCTGCTGAGAGAAGCAATACCTCCACAGACACACACACATACAGGCACGCCACACCACGCCGCGGGGCGCTGTCTGAAACAGGGACATCAAACACAACACGAGGCTCCATGTGCCATCAATATCTAATTGGGCGTGAGGGTGCTCCGTAACCACGGGAGACAAGTGTGTGTGTGTGCCGTGCGGGGATGGCACGAGAGCGTTCCCCTTCGTTGTGTGTGCCGTTGGGCTGAGGGGCGGGTGTGTGACAGGAGGTCAGCTGGGCAGAGAGGAGGTGGACAGCGAGGCTGTGGCTGGACTAGACCTAGGACACAGCCCTCTGGACACAGCCCTCTGGTCACAGCCCTCTGGTCACAGCCCTCTGGACACAGCCCTCTGGACACAGCCCTCTGGACACAGCCCTCTGGTCACAGCCCTCTGGTCACAGCCCTCTGGACACAGCCCTCTGGTCACAGCCCTCTGGTCACAGCCCTCTGGTCACAGCCCTCTGGACACAGCCCTCTGGACACAGCCCTCTGGTCACAGCCCTCTGGACACAGCCCTCTGGACACAGCCCTCTGGTCACAGCCCTCTGGACACAGCCCTCTGGTCACAGCCCTCTGGTCACAGCACTCTGGCCACAGCCCTCTGGTCACAGCACTCTGGACTGGTGGGCATGGTCTTCCTTCTGTTCCGCTGAGGTATTTCATCCAGAGCGAGTGTCTGAGAACTAGCTTGCCTGTATGTATTCTAGTAGGTTCCAGTATGCAGAAAACTGATGAAGAACCTTCACCTCTCTTTCATGTGTTCTCATCACAGAAACAATAAGGCACACACACACACGCGCGCACACACACACACACACACACACACAAAGGATCTCATTACCATTCTATGCCAGTGCCTGAGTCTGCTATTTTTCTTCGCTCTTTCTCCCTGCCTGTCTCTCTGCTTTGTAGTGCTTGTGGGGTTTGTGTTCAAAGCAGGGTTTCTAGTATAGCTTCCTACCCCAGCAAACCTGACATACAAACACAATGCTAACAAATGCTTCCATCAATCACAGTGGGGCCAGATGGAGGAATAGTAATCTGGTCCTCTCATATGGAGCCCAGCTCAGGCAGCTGTCAGTCCATCCACACACACACACACACGTTAGTCTTCAGTGTCATCCTCAGTTGAAGGAATCCAAACACTGGATATACGCCATCCTGCTGATCTTGACGTGTCCTTATGGGAAAAACCTGCCCCTCATCCCAATCACGGCATAGTCGTGCCTCTTCAGTCCTAGTGCGCCTCCACACACACACACACACACACACTTCAGCCCCCACTCCCTCCTCAGGTCTGTCTAATCCCCTCTCCATCCCTCTGCCGAGGAGCACGTTCCTGCTGTCTCTAGAAGCCCCTCATCAAACTGCCAGGACGCCAGCTCTCTCAGATTGTGAGCTTTCACGGGGGGGGGGGGGGGGGGGGCAGGTTTCTCCCCCTGTCTGTGGTGAACGTCTCTGCGTGAGTACGCATCACGGTGTCTGATCAGGCCTGCTGTCCCCTACTGCTGCACAGGAGGGCCCAGAGAGACACACTGGGGATGGGGGAGAGATGGATGCCCAGGGGCCCAGAGGCCCAGGCTCTCTGAACACTTTGGGGGGTTGTTCATCTAACGTTTGGGAATGTGATCGAGATGGCGGACCCGAGGGAAGACGGGAAACTGTGGGCTTGTTGTCGAGTCTTGCGTTCTCTCAGCCAATCAAACGTCTCGTGTGCAGCGTCCTGGTGCTCCTGTCTGTGCTGGAGCCTGTTGTTCAGAGTGTCTAGCATGGTTTAGAGCTGTGCATGTTCTCTACACCGAGCACTGCTCCCTGCAGTCCCGCTACATCACAGGCTGACTCGTAGTTGGAGGGAGGGAGGGAGGTAGAGAGGGAAAGGTTGTACTCCTGTCTGTTTTAGAGTCAGCTTGATAGAGATTTCCCACTGGCGAACAGAGCGCAGAGCGCTGACCGCCTCTCCAAGGTGTGTTGTTGTACACCTCATGGATTGCTGAGGCGGAGAAATCATCCACAACCAATCACGGAGGTCTTTAGCAGCTGGACGTACGTGTTTGTATTGTAATGGAGTCAAGGGCGCTACACAGACAGCGAGGCAGTCTGTGCGCGGCTGCTGATTGGCTGCGGCGGGAGGCTGATATGCAAGGCTACGGTGCAACGCCTATCTCCCCAATTACGACGTGATTATTCTTCTGTGTTTTAATTGGCTCGAGCTGATGGGGGAGGGGGGGTCTCTGTCAGGAGGAATGATGAAGGATGAGTGCACGACACGATCATTCAGCCAGCCAGCCAAACAGCCAGCCAGTTAAGCAGCCAGCCAGTTAAGCAGCCAGCCAGTTAAGCAGCCAACCAGCTAGGCAGCGGCTAGGCAGAAGCTGTCTGCTCCTGCTGCTCGAGGGAGTTATGTGAGGAGGAGAGGGGGATAATGGAGAGAGAGAGGCACTGCTGAAGGAGCAGCCCAAAGAGAGCCCGTCTGCACTCGTTTATTTCTCTTCCTCTTTTCCACTGCAGAGCCGAGTAGAGGTGAGGGTGGGGGGTGGGTGGGGGTGCTGAATGACCAATGAAGCTGAATAATTATATTCATCAATTTAGGAAGGCAGAGCTCTAACAAATCTAAATAATTATGATCATAAATCATGCAGGCAGCATGAGTCTCAGCAAATATGCAAAAGGTTTAAGTGGCCCTCCAATGCCTTTCAAAGGGTGAAATGAATGCACAGTTTTTAGAGTAACAAGCAGACATTGCAGATTGTGTAAGGGTTTCAGAGGAGAAAGGAGGAACACTGTTAGGTGAAATAGTGATGGGGGTACAAATTGCATGTGTGTGTTGTTCACTGGAATCACTTCAGTGACTGCTTAAGTGTCATAATGACAGGTTGCAGGTCACATGGCCATGCCAAGACTTAGCAGTTCCCATTTTCCACTGCAAATCTGTGAGAGGCAAATGACTTGGTCTCGTGCCATGTTGGAGAGACATTCCTTGGCACCAGGAAACACTTGTTGGCGAGACTCGCAATTTGGCAATTAAGGCTGTTGCCATTGCTCTCTTCTGGGTGTAATCTGTGAAATTTGCCCAAGTCCCCAGAGAGGTGCTTCTGTGCCATTTTGTTCTCAACATGTAAGTAGATGATGAATGGTTACCGCGGTCACGTTCCTCTCCGGGTGCCCGGGCGCTGGTGGTACAGACAGAGAGAGGCAGCGCTACAGAGCCTGACTGGGGGAATAGTTTCCATTTTGCTGTCGGTTTGGGCTTGGCTTCAACTGAATCAAGCCCTGCTGGACTCCAAACCCATTTCCACCGTTCTCATGTCCATCCATACTAGCGAATGGCATAGATGTCAGGTCATGAGGCAGCTCTCCAACAGTTGAACTACCTGTTGGTAAAGGAACGTGTCCATGTTTGCTTCTGGCAAGGTGGCTAATGTTCTTCTGGCTGGATCACTGCTTTCTTTGGGCCTTTGGCCTCCGTGTCTCCCGGCCTGACCTCAACCCTCCCTCCCTGTCTCTCTTCCTCCCCTCCCAGGACCTGTCGGGTTCCATCGACGACCTCCCCACAGGGACGGAGGTGGCCATCAGCTCGGCCGTCAGCGCCTCGGGCTCCACCAGCAGCCAGGGCGAGCAGAGTAACCCCGCCCAGTCGCCCTTCTCGCCCCACGTGTCGCCACGGCTCCCTGGGTTACGCAGCGGCCCCTCCCCCTCCCCGGTCGGCTCCCCTGTCGGCTCCAGCCAATCACGCTCCGGACCCATATCACCCGCTAGTGTCCCAGGTATGGAGCCACACACACAGACACACACACACAGACAGACAGACACACACACAGACAGACACACACAGACAGACAGACAGACAGACACACAGACACACACACACACACAGACACACACACACAGACACAGACACAGACACACACACACACACACACAGACAGACAGACAGACAGACACACACACACACACACACACACACACACACACAGACAGACAGACACACAGACAGACAGACAGACAGACACACACACACACACACAGACAGACACATATTCACTCCAAATGGAATAAGGAGCAAGGTGTGATTTAGCTAGATTTCAACCAGCCTATTTTTTAGTCGTTTTTCAGACGGCTCCACAGTCCACCCTTGGACACCATGCACAGATGATCTACCCCCTCATGGCCGTTTCAGCGGTGGAGCAAAATAGGCCTTTTCTCTCATTATGAGAAGGTTCATTCTGGACCAGTGTGTTCTCGTCTGTCTAGTAGCTGGCCACAGTGGGGGACACAGTTCTGTTCCTTCCAGCGAGGCAGCTGGGTCAAGGGAGGAGCTCCAGTACAGCCCCAAGACAAAGGCCTCAGTCATTAAAATAGTTTCTAAACTATGTTAGCAGTTTGGAGTCACTTTTAACACAATTACTATCCCACAGACCAGCACATTGTTGGCCTTCCCTGTTTGACATGAGGGCTAGTTGGTAGAATTTCTTCTTCTTTTATTTTTTGTCTCTATGCGTCCAAAGCTATGGGGGTTTTGCTCTGTGCCATTCCTGGTGTTGATAACGAGGTTTGCAGGAGGCCCAGTCTAACCCCTACTGATAGAACGACCAGCCATTAGAGCACCACCACCGATGACCTGTGATCTCTGCCGTATCGCCACGGGAACAGCATGCATATGCCCCACCCCCCGACACACACACACTCTGTCCATCCTTGCCCCCTTTAAGTGCTCGTTACAAGCAGCAGACTGAGACACACAGGGACTTACTGTAGCTGGGTACACCATAGGACAGCTAAGTGACTGTCACTGGGGGACACTGTTTTTCTGTGGAACAATTATTCTTTCCTCTGTTTGTGTGTGTGGGTGGAGGGGATATTCTTAACTGTTTGTGTGGTGTGTTTGGCGTGTGTGTTTGTGTGTGCTTGAGCATTCGTTCCCCCTCACGTCTTTCCGTCCTGCGTCCCTCCAGGCAGCCAGATGGCGCCGCAGACCCACGGGAGCGTGTCAGACGTGGGCTCCCATTCCACCCTGAGCCGGTCGCCCATGTCCCAGGAGAGAGGTGAGGCTCCACCCCTCCATGACATCCCCCCCTGTCCGGTCACACCATCCTAGTTTCACTTCCAGTAACCCGTGAGTCAGAACTTAGGAAGTACAGACTCAATCCTCTTTATGCTCTCTGGCCCTGTCATGTTCTTAATTGGACGTAGCAGGAAACTGATGACGGACCCAGTTCCTGATGGTCCTGTGTGAGTCAGAGGATTCTCAGTTCTGCTCAGAGCCTTGAAATGGGTTCATGTGTTGGGTGCTGGTTGAAATGCTATTTAAAAATCCTTTGTTACTTTGAATGTCATGTTAAGTGTTCCCTGTTGCTGTTGGTCGGGTTTGCATTGATAAAAACAGGTTGTCGGTGTTTGTTGTACCAGACAAAACCACCGATTTGAATTGAAACGATTTCTAAAATCATTTCAATCGGCAGACTCCATTCTCTTTGCCACACTGCCCCTGTCAGCACAGGGCCCAAACCCCCAGCTCTGCACTCCACAGATGAGCTCTATCTGAGTCTGGCTGGCTGACTAGGCCTGCCAGTAGGCTGACACAGCCTGCCAGTAAGCACCTCAGTAGCCGGTGACCTCATCCCAAGCCCAGTCACACTGTTTTCTATGGCGGGCCAACCACCCTGTTCTCCAGCGCTCTTCGGTGACGTAGGTGTGACCAATAATCCAAAACAAAGCACCTCTTGGGTCATCCACACAAGCCTCTCTCTCTCTTTGAGAATAAAAGGGGATCATAGTTCCCATTTACCGTATCGGCCGTCATCACTGGTAGCCATCAAAATCCTAAAAGAAATCTGAGCAGCTGTTTGTTCCTTTTGACCTTCACACTCACAGTATTAACAAAGAAGAGATTCATCAAAAAAAAAAAAACTATTTTGTGGGAAGAGGGAAATGTTGTTTAAGCATGAGAAATGTAATGCTTCCATTTAAGACTCTTTTCAGACCCTTTTCTTTGGCTAACATGAGAAGTTCTGGAGGGCACTCTGCCTATTTTAAATGCCTGAGCTAACTGTAATTGCTGTAGTTCATCAAGTCGTTTTTCTTCAGTTCAACTGACTTGCTACAAGTATGATCAGAGACATACTCAATGTCTCTCACACTTTCTAGAAACTGAGATGTGTGTGTGTGTGTGTGTCTCCTCCAGGGTTCCCACCTGCCCTGCAGAGGAATGCCCCGGGCCCCCAGTTTGGAACCCAGCAGTCTGGCCCCCCCATGTCTCCTCACCCTCCTCCTGGGGGGTCAATGCACCATGGCTCCTACCAGCAGGGGGCCCCTACCTACGGCCCTCAGTCTGGGCAGTACGGCCCCCCAGGTACACACACACACACACATAAACACAACCACCGTCTGGGCCTTGATGGATCAACCAGCTCAGTGCCAGCGTCTTCAGCGTTTTTCAAAGTGTGTTTGTTGTCAGAGGGTTGGCCCAGACTTTCTCTGGGGTTGAGTCGTCTCGCGCAGAGCGAGAGCTGCGGACGTCGTGCTGCGCACCAGCCCCCCCCCCCCTTTCAGCTGACAAGATGAAAGCTTGGCGTGCTCAATTCATCAATCTCTGGTGTTGTTTCAGCTGAGGATGAGAACCAACCCTGTGTGCGGCGCGCGGGTGGGTGCGCGCCCGCTCATGCACGCGCCCGAGTGTGTGCATTCACATGAAGAGAGGCTCACACACACACACACACACACATCGGATCGTTATGGTAATCCGTCTTGTGTGATCTGGCGTGGCCGTATGATGAATGCTAGGCTGCGCTCCGCGTGTTGTGTGTTTTCCTAGCGTCGTCCGCCCCTCCTCTTTCCACCAGGCTGAACAATCCTCCCCGCTGCCCCGCTGCCCCGCTGCCCCGCTGCCCCGCTGCCCCGGTGCCCCGCTGCCCCGCTGCCCCCGCTGAGGCCTGGCACATGGGGCATCCCTGTGCCACACAAGGTGGACAGCCGCTGGAGAAGGACGTGTGGAAAATGTGATGGGGGTTGATTGGAGCTTGTACTTTTTCGTGAGGCTGAGGAGAATGTGTGTGTGTGTTGGAGCCCTGCCATATTATCGTACTAGCCGGCAGCTCGCTCCGGAGCAGAACCTTCTGGTCATGGCCTCGCCTGGCTCGGATGAATGGGGCTGGCTGTACTGAGTCATTAGGGAAGGTTTGATGTCTGTTGTCTCAACACTGGTATTCTTCAGAGCAGTCGTGCTGCTCTGCTGTCGGCGTCAGAGGCCCGTACTGTGTCTTAACGGCGTGATGGAGGCCGGCTTTACCAGTGAGGGGGCAGCCGACTTTTGTAATAAGTCTGCAGAGAGCCTGGCTGGGAGTGGAGGACTGGGGAGGGGGCTGTGTGTCATATCCATGTTGCAAACTGCGCTCAAGGGGAATTCTGGGATTATCCCAGCTACGGGTCAGAACTTCACAGTGGGCCTGCGAGTGCCAGGGAATTTCCATATAATTGGCCGTTCTCCAGAAGAAAACCTCTCTCTCTCCTTCTGTCCATCTTTGTTGGGGAATAGAGCCCCCCCCCCACACACACACACACACACAGTCACACACCTCCCTCTCACAACCGGTTCATGTATTATTGGAGCTCTTTTTCCCACATCAGAAGTGTGTTCCCTCCTTCCTTCCTTCTTGTGAAATAGGCTCTTCTGTGAGGGAGGAGGAACAGAGAGTGCCGGGGCAGGAGGACTCCCCTGAGGGAGGGGTGGTGTAACATGACGCAGTGCTCCTCGCTGTTCACATCTCACACACAGCAGCTGGAACAAGGCAGGCTGGGAATCGCAGTCCTAATTGTGCATAAAGTGGTGGTTGGCAGAGCTGCTGTAGTTCCTGTTACACAACACATCCTCTGGAGACGCGATGAGAGCTAGGAGGGGAAAAACGTCCCTTCTATTCCTGAATCCTGACTTTGTGATTTGTCTGCCTGTGAAGCCCTAGCAGGCTTCGGTACTCCTCCTGACTAGACAACTTCTTAGTCCTGTGTAGTACTGGTATGGTTGGTCTTGAAGAAACAGCGACATCAATGGCTCTGACGGTCTCATACCACCTCTCTCTCTAGAAGAAGTTTTGCAAAGCCAACCATGCATACAGAGCAATGCCTCTTTCAAGTGGTTGCTTAGAAAATTCCCATCTTTCTGTCTCCAGGTAACTACCCCAGGCCCCCTAACTACGGAGGGGCTCCCAGTGCCAGCTACAGTGGGCCTGGCCCTGGCATGGGCAACAGCCTAGGCATGAACGCCAGCAGCCCCATGCACGGCCAGGGTCCCGGGCAGCCTTGCGGGTCTATGCCTGCCGGGCGAGGCCTGGGGCCGGGGCCCGGTGGACGCCCATACCCAGGGGGCACCAACACCATGGCCCCCACCTCCCCCAGTATGCCGCAGCCCGCCGGTCAGGGCATGGGACCACCTGCGCCCAACGCCAGCCGCAAGCCGCACGAGGCGGGCCCCAACGCCATGCAGGCGGCCAACTCTGCCCAGGGAAGGTGAGTCCAGATGGGGGCTCTGGGTCTCTTACATTGTCAACAAGCCTCACTCACTGTCATACCTCCCTCACATATATTGTTATTCTGCTGTGCACCACATCTATTTTCCCAGCAGTTTGTCACACGTGACCCACACTTTAATAAGCCAAATGTATGTTTCCTCATCTCAATGTGGGTGTGGAGAAATACCAAAGAGGATGTTTTCTCCATCCGTCCTTCCAGGCCTCCCTACGCGCGCTCCCCCGCCTTCCATGGGCCGTCCTGGCCTGGGCCGCGCCCTCCTCTCTCTCCTTCTCCTCACCCTTCCCATCCTCACCCCCATCCCCAGACCTCACCCCATCCCCAGACCTCACCTCACCCCCATCCCCAAAACTCACCCCATCCTCACCCCCAAACCTCACCTCACCCCCATCCCCATCCCCAGACCTCTCCTCATCCTCACCCCCAAACCTCACCTCATCCTCACTCCCGTCCCCAGACTTCACCTCATCTTCACCCCCATCCCCAGCACTCCCCTCATCCTCACCCCCAACCCTCAACTCATCCTTACTCCCACCCCCAACCCTCACCTCATCCTCACTCCCACCCCCAACTCTCACCTCATCCTCACTCCCACCCCCAACCCTCACCTCATCCTCACTCCCACCCTCAACCCTCCCCTCACCCTCGTCCCCAAATCTCACCTCACCATCACCTTCATCCCCAAACCTCACCTCATCCTCATCTCCATCCCCAAACTTCACCTCACCCCCATCCCAAAAGTTCACCTCACCCTCACTCCCATCCCCAGACATCTCCTAATCCTCACCCTCATCCCCAAGCCTCACCACACCCTCACCCCCTATCCTCACCTCATCCTCACCATCACCCTCATCCCCAAACCTCACTTCATCCTCACCATCACCCTCATCCCCAAGCCTCACCTCAGCCCCAATCCTCACTTCATCCTCACCATCACCCTCATCCCCAAGCCTCACCTCAGCCCCAATCCTCACCTCATCCTCACCATCACCCTCATCCCCAAGCCTCACCTCAGCCCCAATCCTCACCTCATCCTCACCATCACCCTCATCCCCAAGCCTCACCTCAGCCCCAATCCTCACCTCATCCTCACCATCACCCTCATCCCCAAGCCTCACCTCAGCCCCAATCCTCACCTCATCCTCACCATCACCCTCATCCCCAAGCCTCACCTCAGCCCCAATCCTCACCTCATCCTCACCATCACCCTCATCCCCAAACCTCACCTCACCCCCGTCCCCAAGCCTCACCTCACCCTCCCCCTCCCCCCCCATCCGCCCCCCCCCTCCCCCTCCCCAGGTCAGCAGTGTTCTGGGCCATCCCACCATGCTGCTGGCTGAGCAGCGCGGGTAGGTCTCAGTGCTGCAGTATGTCTGCCATCCTCTGGAAACAGCCTGGCAACACTAACCCTGGGATGAGCTGGTGTTGCTGCTCTACTCTACAAGACCCTGATCTCCTCTACTCTATCATACTCTAGTCTACCATACTCTACTCTGCCCTGTACAACACCAAAGCTGCTGGTGTCCCAGTCAGACCCAGTGTGCTGTGATAACTAACAGACAGCAGACTCTGAGGTGTCTCTGTCACTGCATGGCTTCTCCTGGGCCCAGTCCTGGACTGGAGGGGTGGGGGAAGGGCATGCTCCCTGGCTGCCTGCCTGGTGGGGACCTCTTTATCTTGAACACAGGAACGTGACATCTGGATGGATGAAAGCAGCCATGTTGTGTATGTTTGTGATGGTTTTGAGTTCCTGAGGTATATGTTGCGTGTGTGTATTGGGAGTGCGTGCGACGTGGAATGACGAGCAGCGGAACGGTGGCAGAGAACGCTACCAGAGAGCCCAGAGGAAACTCTGTCCCGCAGCATCGATGGGATCATTAGCTCCATTAGTTTAGTATTGATTTAATTGGAAATGCTGATTGGCTCATTATCGGGCTCAGTGATTAGGGTATGCGGGGGGGTCGGGGGTATGAATGATTGCATTCAGGTGGAAGGCTCATGGTTAAGTGGTTAGGCGTCTTTGGGGGGGGGGGGGTTCGGGGTGCATTTTTTATTCCTCTAGTCTCAAAGAGAAGTAAAATGGGATGAAGTGTGTGTGTGTGTGTGTGTGTGTGTGTTTACATGGCCCAAGGGCTAATACTCTGCAAATCACTGAGCCACTCACGGGCCTACTCCTGAATGGACCCATTACAGTGGGAGACAGTCTGAATGTCAGGGATCAGTTACTGCCCTCCGGAACTCTCTCTCCCTCTGTCACTTTCTGTCTCTCTATCTCTTTGTCTGTCTCTCTCTCTCTGTGTGTGGTGTACGGCCTCTGCAGGAAGGATCCCAGAAGAAACTAATTGAAAGAATAAATGCTGTTTCTCTTTTCAGTGTTTGGTTTAGTGTTCCTCCCTCCTGTTTTCCCACACACCCAGCCATTCAGTAGCTGCTGCTGCACTGCCTCTAATGAACGACATGCATAATTCATCTTCCTCTTCCTACTAAAACCCATCTCCTTCTGCCTGTCATTACTGTGTCCAAAACAATATTTTCGAGGGAGAAAAAAAAGGTGTTGACACTCCTGGGGTGATCTCCCAGTTGTGACTCATCGATCCTCTGTGGTTTTCAGGCAGGGAAGCTACCCGGGTATGTCTCCCATGGGCGGGGTGGGCCCCGGTGCCCCCTACAGCCAGCAGCCAGGGAACAATTCTGGTAGGATGACCCCACAAGGATCCCCCTACAACGCCCCACCCTCAGGTACGACTACCTCCATCAACAATCCACGGTGAAAACCATAGTTATTAGCAAATGCTTCAGGTGGAGGTCAGAGGCTAACAGTATTGACAGAAACGGCTCCTCCACAACCTAACCTTACCCTCCACAGGGCCCATGATGATGTCAGGCGACGGGCCGGGAGGTCCCCCAGAGGCCAAGCAGAGGGTGGAGCTCAACAAGGAAGGGGCTGCTCCCGTGGCCGAGCCCCCAAAACCTAAGGTACAGCCCCCCCCCCCCAGCTTTGATTCAGGCCCCCTACAACAGGCCCCGTGCACGCCTCTTGTTTTTTGTCCGTGGCCCTCAGAGCATGTTGTAGCAGCGCATGCGTTTGGAGCAGCTCATCTTAATGCCACAGTAACATTCCCTGACAGAGACTGGGGAGGGGGGAGGCTGTGTTTGGAAATGTGTGCGTTTCTCAAAGAGGGAAGAACATTTCTGGGCTGCGTCACTGTCTCGCTATCTCTCTCTCTCGCTCTACTTCTTTCATATGTATATTTATTTATATTGTCACTTTTGTACTTACTGGGGAGAGACAATTCAAAAACATAATTTGTGATGTTTTCTTAGTAGCGGTTGTTTTATCTTTTCACAAAGTCGTTCATTACAACTCTCTCACGGACAAGTCTGGGAGTGTGAGCGCACCTGTCTTTGGACTGATCTGGAATTGACAAGGGTGTACCAAAATAACCCATTTCTCACCAATAAAGAACTTGTTACCGCTGCTCACAGTTCTCTCAAGAGCTCCTGTTTCTCTTGTCAGAGCTTATCTTTTGTTTTGTTAGATCTTTCCTCCCCCATCGCCCCCCCCCTCCTTGTTTCAAGTCGTTCTCTGCGGTTCCATGCTCCCCTGGTTTGCAGACAGGAGTCGTGGAAGTTCCCAACTTCTTCTCTGCGTGTTTCGCGTCCTCGTCTCCTCACCTCATTACTGGAGCGAGATGGGCGCTCCTTGATCACCACAAACTGAGGAGTCTCTTGTCAGCCGAGCCGAGAGGATCTGAGAAGATCCGGCGCTCTGTGTGTGTGTCTCCACCCTGGCCTGTTCATCACAACGCTCCTATATGTACTCACCTGCTTTGTTTTGCCTGCCGTCACCACGTCGGGGGCGGTACTAGCATGGCTTTGTGTCTCTGCTGTGAGCAGGGAGAGCATCGTCCTGTCTGTCGCCTGCTGTGCTGCGGATCCTGCTGTCATGTCCTGTCCTCTGTCCACCCTGGGGGGGGGGGGGGGGGGGGGGGGTCTGATGGATGAATGTACTGAACATGTGGGTGGGGGGGGGGGGGGGAGCAGGATGAGAGAGAACCAGAGCTAGCATATTCACAGGGCTATGCCAACAAATGTTCTCAATTCAAACAGACAGGTGTTTGTGCATGCATTGGCTGACGATGGCTGGCTGCTCACTCACAGGACATCTCGTAGGGCAGGTTTCGCTGCCTGGATGGTGCGTGGGTCAAATGGCACAGCCTGACTGACCGACAGACTGACATTCCCCTGCCATCTCTCATCACATGGGCCCTGTTGTGTGTGTGTGTGTGTGTGTGTGTGCGTGCGGTATGCTTGTTTGCGTGTGTGCGTGTTTTCTTTTGTCCCCCTGTTCTCCGCCACAGGACAGCTACAGCTGTGTGTGTATGTCCCAGCCCCCCACCCCCTGTCCCCTGTCCCCCAGGCCTGCTAGCCTGTCCTCTCTTCACGGGGAGGACAGCGATAGCATTAGCAGCCCCACCTGGCCAAAGAACCCGACCAGTCCCGTAAGTGCCGCAAGCACCGTCTGCTTTCGCTTTCCTTTTCTTTTTTTCATTTTGTTAAAAGATTGAAAGATTCTCTTTTCTCTTCAAAAACCAGCTAATCGTTTTTGTATTTTTTTTTTTTTCGTTCATATTTTTGCTGTCAGTGTGTTCGTTCACGTGTGACTTCATGTTGCTGTTCTTGTGAAAGAGACTTTCTTATTAAGACGTGAGTGCGTGTGTGTGTGGGTGTGTAATATTGGATAAAGGCGCACCCGTTTCAATGACCACCTGCTATGACTCATCTCTCTCCCTACCCACCGTGCTGGTGCCGGGGCACAGTAACCTTGAATGTGACAACCCTCACTGTGTTAATGAGAAAGTCATCAGTCATGGTTAGCATGTGATGGGAATGTGAGCCGTGTTCTAGAGTGTTCTCACCTCCTGCTGCTCAGTTCTGAAGGAGAACACCTACGATTCAAAAGGGCTTGAATGGCATGCAAGCCTCTTTGACCTGTGGTGGGGTGTCAGTTGTCTTTGTGTTCCCTTGTTTGTTATCCATTCATCATGGCTGTATCTATAACACGCTCACCTATAGCGAACAGCCTTTCCGACCCTTGCCTGTCTCCCCCCCTCCTATGCCCCGCCCCTACAGAAGCCCAGCCCTGCCACCATGACCAATGAGAAGATCACGCGGCTGTACGAGATGGGCGGTGAGCCTGAGAGGAGGATGTGGGTGGACCGCTACCTGGCCTTCATGGAGGAGAGGGGCACCCCTGTGCCAAACCTGCCCGCCGTGGGCAAGAAGCCCCTGGACTTGTGCCGCCTCTACCTGTGTGTGCGGGAGATTGGAGGGTTGGCCATGGTGGGTGACAGATGCTGGTTCGCCAGATAAAAGCTGAAGCGTTGTAAGGTTTCTCCAGGAAGCAAGATCAATATTTTTGTAGGGTTTCCATATAGAAGAATTATGACATGGTTTTCCAAACGGCCAGAACCGAGGTAGTATGTAGTTTTGGAGAAAACTGAAGGAAATCCCCAAATATCAGACGATATCCGGTGAAGAACCTAATCATTTGAAGAATGACATCCTCACGTCGGCCATCTTGTTTGCCGCAGGTCAACAAGAACAAGAAGTGGCGCGAGCTGTCCACCCACTTGAGCGTGGGCACGTCCAGCAGCTCGGCCAGCTCTCTGAAGAAGCAGTACATCCAGTACCTGTTTGCCTACGAGTGCAAGGTGGAGCGAGGGGAGGAGCCCCCTCCAGAGATCCTGGCCACTGGAGACAAGAAGAACCAGGCCCACCAGGCCAGGATACAGCCGCCCTCCCCCGGTGAGTAGACGCCTGCTCTGGGCCTGGGGTGCGTGTCAGTCAGGGGCCTGGATGATCCTGGCAAGAGTCCTTCCCACTGAAAGTTAGTTTCTTCTGTTATAGCTATTTCAGATTTTTGTTTGTGGGTTGAATGTTCTTAAACGCAATGTGTCCCAAGGTAGTTCTGCTTGTGTAAAAATCGTGTATATAGTTTATTGTACATGATATATATATTCCTATATCGTTTCTATTCATATTCTGTACAAGAGATGAACTCTATACCTCAGTCTGATGCTGTCTCTGAATGGCCCCCCTCCCCCCACAAGCATCCCCCCATCTCTGTCTCACCACGCTCTCTGTTCGCCCCTGCGGGCGTGCGGGCCTATTTATATCTGACAGGTGATTGTGTCACACTGGAGGAGAGGGGGGGGAGGGGGGGGGGGGAAATAAAGCTGTAGAAATGGAGAAGGTGGGGGGAGGGGGGAGTAAAAGGGGAGAGCTGTCAAGCGGCCAGCAGCAGGATCCCCCCCTACCCCCCCGGGGCGTGCGCTGGTGATGTCAGAGAGAAGAGAGAGCTGTCAAGCAGCAGGGGGGGGGGGGGATTCCCCAGAGAAGATTAATAGGGGAGGAGTGTGGTATATAAACAAAAGTGACCTCAGTCTGACCTACTTTCCCGCAGACAGACCAGTGAGGCAGCAGTTTTTTTTTTTCCTCTTTCTCTCTGCCTGAGTATGGGAGGGAGGGTCACATGAGATCACACGCAGAGACAGAGAGAGAGGGAAGATGAGAGAGAGAGAGAGAGAGAGAGCGTGAGAGAGCGAGAGAGAGAGAGAGAGAGAGAGAGAGAGAGAGAGAGAGAGAGAGAGAGAGAGAGAGAGAGAGAGAGAGAGAGAGAGAGAGAGAGAGCGTGGCTGTATTGTTTACTTTTGGAGTTCAAACACGTGGAGGCTGGCAGAAGATCAAGCAGAAGTCCTCATGAGAGTACCCAGTCTCTCTGTCTTTCTGTCTTTCACTCGCTCTCTCCCTCTCTCTCTCTCTCTCTCTCTCTCTCTCTCTCTCTCTCTCTCTCTCTGCCAGAATTCCTCAGTCCAGTGCATATTTTGATGAGGCTAATTTCCTTTATTATTGCAGTTCATCGCTTTTCATTAAATCTAGATTTATGGAACAAAATGTATTTTGCTGAGAATAAGAAGAGGTTATAAATTGTGGCTGGCATGAATTGCCCTCCTCCTGCCAAGATGTAATATATCAAAGTACACATCTCCCTTCTAAATCACTTGAAATGTAAATGTTGAGGCCTCTTTCCCTCCTTCCCTTCACTTAGTCTCACACTGTCTCCCCTTCCTCCCCTCCCCCAGCCAACTCTGGCTCCCTGCAGGGCCCCCACACCCCCCAGTCTACAGGAAGCAGCTCCATGACAGAGATGCCGGTGGACCTGAAGCCCCCCACCCCGGCCTCCACCCCCCACAGCCAGATAAGCCTGCAGTCCAGCGGCAGGTAGGGGAGCGCTCCTGTCGTGTGTGTGTGTGTGTTGTGTGTGCGGGCTGTTTGTAACCATTGCTCGTGTCTCTCAGGAACAGTGTTGGGATCAGCGTTCAGGACCCGTTCTCAGAGGGCAGTGACCCAGCGTTCCACAGGCGTGGGCCCCTGCCCCCCGCCGCCTCCTACCAGCAGGGAGGAGGTACTGCAGAGCCCTCAATGAGGATGCAGTACGACGGCAACAAGGACCCCTATGTGGGCCCCAGGAAAGGTGAGGGCTCATGCACGCTCTGTACTCAAACACTTAAGATGCATCGAACACTGACATGGTGAGATGGAGTGGCTGGACAGCTTCTGTTACCAGACCTGCAGTGAGCTGCGATTAATGGTAGTAAAATGAGGGCAAGTGTAATGTTATAGGGTTAGGAGTGCAACTCAGTGTTCCAGCAGTCTGAATGTAAACATCTACTTGTCCTTGATGCCTGGTAGCAGCCCTGGAATATCTCTCTCTTTGGGAGTCTGTCAGTTCTCTTTAAGACTACGCTGCCCTCTGGTGTTGAGAATAATGTGCCACATCCCTACCAACTTCATAATGTAAATATGCGCTTTTTCTCCCTCGCTCTTCTCTCCCTCTAACCCCCCCCCCCCCCCCCCCCCATCTCCCCTTCCTCCTCCAGTACCAGGTGGCAGTGAGTCCTATGGTCCAGGTGCCATGCCCACCGGTGCCATGCAAGACATGTACCCCCGTGGCCCGCCCTCTGGAGCCATGCCAGGGATGGGAATGGGCCCGCGCCCCCAGTACCCCTACGGGCCCGGCTACGACAGGAGGTGGGCAGTCTCTCCCTCACGCCACGCTTGAGATGGAGACGTCTCATATGGCGTATTGCTCATGTTCTGCCTCTAACCCAACAGACCAGACCATGTGATGGGGCCAGAGGGGGGTATGGTGCCCCCTGGGGGTCAGAACAACATGGGGCCTTCCAGCAACGACCCCAGCATGTATCCTGGTAACAGATTCCCTCACCAGAGGTGAGTGTGTGAATAATGGCCAATGTGTAAGATGGAGGGAGCAGATCATGTGTGTGTGAGCATGACATACAGAGATAACATACCACATGGTTGCGGTCCATTCCTGAGCGTTTTGCATGCGTGTTTTCCTCCACAGGCCTGGGCACGAGGGTTACGGACAGCAGTATCCTCACGGCATGCCCTACGGCTCCCACCAGCCCGGCATGTACCCTCAGCAGCAGGTCAGCTCCCTGCCTCTAGAGGGCGCGCCACCACACATACTTGACTTCAGCCACATGCATAACCAGGACGCTCAATTCATGTTTTTTGGGGGTAGAAATAGCTACAGTTAGTAGTAGAATGTATACAAGTGAAGACGGTGTTCAGTGCTTGACAAGACTATAGGTCGACTGTGCCGTCTTTTGAGAAGTGATGGCGACTGTTTGTTTATGACGTGTCGTTTGACTTTTCAGGGGTACAAGAGGGCGGTTGAGGGGATGTACGGTCCCCCGGCCAAACGCCACGAGAGCGAGGCCTACGGGATGCAGTACGGGGGCCAGCAGGGCGACGTGTACGCCCAGTACGGGGGGGGCTACATGGGGCCCGAGCGAAGGCCCATGCAGGGCCAGTACCCCTACCCCTACCCCAGGGAGAGGATGCCACCTGGGGCCCAGGGACCCCCCCAGCATGGCATGATGAGCGGGGGACCCCCCCCATCCTCCTCTGGAGCCTCTGGAGAGTGGCCCAGGACAGACATGGGCTACCCCTACCCTGGCCGGCAGCCCCAGGGACCCCCGTACCCTGGCATGGGTCGGGGGGAGGATCCAGAGGGCAGGGGCCCCCCAGACGGCCAGTGGACCAACCACCCGGGCCAGCGCCAGCCCCCTTACCCACCCCACTCCTCCACCTCCTCCTCCTCCATGCCCCCCCGACAGCCCTCCTCCTCGTACCAGTCCAACCCTGCCATGTCCAACCACATCTCCAGAGCGCCCAGCCCCTCCCCTTACCCCCGGCCCATGGGCGGCTCCCTGTCCCCCAACAGCAGCCACTACCTGGCCTCCATGAAGAAGGCAGGGATGCCCGGGGCCATGCCAGGCTCTCACAGCGGAGGGCTGCCAGGCCAGGCCATGCCACCCATCCACAGGGAGATCAACTACCCGTCTGGCTCCGTGGAGGCCACCCAGCCCCAGCTGAAACCCAGACGCAGGATCACCTCCAAGGACACAGGTAGGATCCAGCCCCTGGGCTGACATACGATCAGGCTTTAGTTTACCCGGACTGTCAGGTGGGTTGGGTTTGCACATATAGGAACAACACATGGGTTACACTGTGTGAGGCAGGAACAATAACTCCAGAAAATCCAAACTAAAACTGACAAACGACCAGAATCAAAGTCTTATCTCCCTGACCTCTGTGACCTATGACCTCCGTACCCCCCACCAGGGACCCCGGAGGCGTGGCGTGTGATGATGTCGCTGAAGTCGGGGCTGCTGGCTGAGAGCACGTGGGCCCTGGACACCATCAACATCCTGCTGTACGACGACAACACAGTGTCCTCCTTCAGCCTCACACAGGTCAGACCGCCGCTCACGCCCTGCCGCTCACGCCCTGCCGCTCACGCCCTGCCGCTCACGCCCTGCCCTGCCGCTCACGCCCTGCCGCTCACGCCCTGGTCACACCGCTTCCCTGACCACAACCTTACAGTCACACTGGTCCTGCCATGAGGAACCATCAAATATCGACTAGTACTCAACATTTCATGAATACATGTTGTCTATAGTCATTCTCTCATGAGAGGAATGTTCTTCCGCACCTATTTACCCGTGTATGTATTGAGGTGAAATGCGAGAGAGGAGTTGTGTTTGACGTCAGTTGTCCTTCCCCAGATGCCTGGCTTCCTGGAGCTGGTGGTGGAGTATTTCCGCCGATGCCTGATGGAGATCTTTGGGATCCTGGAGGAATATGAGGTAGGCACAGAGGGTCAGAAGACACTGCTGGGACCAATCACTGATGCCCTAGAGGACATGGAGGAGGAGCCTCCTGCCGTTCAGGAGCCAGACAGCCAATCGGAGGAGGAGCAGCAGAGAGAAAGCAATTCCGAGGCGGGGACAGAGAGACCTACGTCCAATGGAGGCACGGAGGGGGCGGGCCTGGAGGAGAGGAAGGAGGAGCAGCAGCCTGTGGTGGTCACGGTGAAAGAGGAGGAGATGGAGGAGGGGACGCCCACAAACCAGGCTGAGCCCGTCCAGCAACCAGAGCCCCCTGAGCCCAGACCCAAGCAGGCCAGTAAGTACGACAAGCTGCCCCTCAAGCTGGAGGAGAAGGACAAGGAGGAGGACTCGGTGGAGGAGTGCTCGGCTGGGCTCAGCCTGCCCAGGGGCTTCACCAGCGGCCTGCTGCACTGGAAGGCTGGAGGGGGCGACTCCACGGCACACATCCAGACCCACTTTGAGAGACGCACCGGGGGGCCTCGCCTCCACAAGCCCCTGGTGAGGGAGGAGGAGGCGTGGACCCACGAGGAAGGAGAGACGGAGACTGAGGAGAACAGAGACGAGGAGGAGGAGAAGAGAGACGACTCGGACTCCGAGGCGGCGAGCGTGGGGAAGAGCGTGACGGCCCCCGCGGACGACGTGCCGAGCGCCGGCTTCCTGTCGGAGGGCAAGGCCGAGCCCTTCCCCTGCGGCGGCGGGCCGAGCCGAAGCCTCCTCCCCCTGCTGGAGGACGAGCCGCGCTGCTGGGACGAGGCGCCGCTCTCCGTCGCCGAGCCGTGGCAGGACGCGCTGGCCAAGCGCTGCGTCTGCGTGTCCAATATCGTCCGCAGCCTGTCCTTCGTCCCGGGCAACGACGCCGAGATGTCCCGCCACCCGGGGCTGGTGCTGGTCCTGGGACGCCTGGTCCTGCTGCACCACCTCCACCCCGACAGGAGACGGGCGCCACCCAGCTACCAGCGGGAGGAAGAGCAGGGCCGGGCCTGCAGCAAGGACGAGTGGTGGTGGGACTGCCTGTCGGCGCTCAGGGAGAACACCCTGGTCACCCTGGCCAACATCTCAGGCCAGCTGGACCTGTCGCTGTACCCAGAAAGCATCTGCCTGCCCATCCTGGACGGCCTGCTGCACTGGATGGTGTGTCCCTCGGCCGAGGCCCAGGACCCCTTCACCGCAGCGGGGGGCTTCTCCTCGCTCACGCCCCAGCGGCTGGTGCTGGAGTGCCTGTGCAAGCTGAGCATCCAGGACGCCAACGTGGACCTGCTGCTGGCCACGCCGCCCTTCAGCCGGCAGGAGAAGCTGTACGCCACGCTGGTGCGCCACGTGGGCGAGAGGAAAAGCCAAGTCTGCCGGGAGATGGCGGTGGCCGTCCTCTCCAACCTGGCGCAGGGAGACCCCACAGCGGCGCGCGCCATCGCCCTGCAGAAGGGCAGCGTGGGAACGCTGATCGGCTTCCTGGAGGACAGCGTAACCATGGCCCAGTACCAGCAGAGCCCCCACAGCCTGCTGCACCCAACCGCCCCCCACCCCGAGCCCCCCAGCATCAACATGATGTGCCGCGCAGCCAAGGCTCTGCTCGCCCTGGCCAAGGTGGAGGAGAACCGGCCCGAGTTTGTGCTCTACGAGAGCCGGCTGCTGGACATCTCCCTGTCCTCAGTGCTGAACTCCTCTGTAGCGGCCATCATGTGTGAAGTACTGTTTAAGATCGGTCGCTCGTGACACACACACAGGCACAAGGGGGTCGGCCTGGTCTGAAAGGGGACAACCCGGCCACCAGTGAACAGTGAACAACAATGAACTAGGCGCTATTATATTTTTATTTAAATAAAATAACATAAAAAAAGTTTTTCATACAAATGAATATATATAGAGTATATACAGCTCTGCTCCATCCACAAGTTTCTTTTGGGGATTTTTAAGTAATTTTAATACAAATATTTAATACCTGGTATTTTTAATTTTTCTATTCTTTTAATTTGGGGGAGGGTTTATTTGTTTCAGCCAAAGTTGACATCCAACAATAAAGAACAACAGTTTGGGGCATCTTGGTCTTCTGTCTTGTAACTATGTGTTTTCTGTGGGATTGTTTTGTTAGGTTGTTTTATTTGGGGGCAGGAAAGAGGGGGGGCAGATTTATTTAAAATGTGAGACATGTTGTAGATAGACCTCTTGCCATGTGTTAAGATAAAACACTGACTCTTAAAACTCAGAATTTACAGTACATGTATCTTGTTCTGGAGAAGAAAAAAAAGAAGAAAAAAAGACCTGTTGTGCAATAGGATTTAGTTGGCTGGTTTGGGAGTGGGGGGTAGATTATCAAATGTGAATGACTTTTGACCACAGACAATTTTACCATCAGTATTGTAGAACCATACCAGTGTGAGTGGAGGGACTCATCCTTTTCGCTTGGCTCCGTCTGTAACCATAGCAACTGCCAGGTAGACACAACTTTGAACGAACAGTACTGCAAGCCTTCCGTTTCCTCTGAGAGGTTCTCATCTGTGGGCCCAACTGTATATAGAAGTTGTACATTCGACAGCCTCGTTTGGTTTCTTCTCCAGAAACTGTGGTCTGAATTAGTGATGGTAGTGAAGCTCTTTACTATAGCGGTCATGCTAACTATCATACTTGCTCATTTCAATTTTGACTGTTTAGTTGCTCTCTTAAAATGGGGTTTCGGTCACTTGATGTATTTAAAATGGTCTCTTAATGGTCTGTTATTCAGGTCTGTTAGGGACCTTCCGATGGCCTCTGCTTTGATTAATCATGTCTGAAAAACAAATGTATTTAGATTGTACAGTTTGCAGAACAAGATGGGCAGAACTGTATTCCAGAATAATGTTGTTGAAAATGACGTGTGACACAAAACAGTTTAACAAATGTAAAGGTCTCTTACTTACAGGTCTCCTCCCCTTTCATTTGATAAACATTGTTTATTCAATATGAAATCTTTATACTATATGTTCCACATGTTAAAAATAAATGTAAATGAAATCTGGTTGAGCACTGTGACGGATGCTATCGACTCTTTATTTGACTTGTGAGAGAAAACATCAGCGCAGTCGGACCATTTTGATGTATTTTTAGGACTCAAAGTTCAGACTGAAATATGTTTTCCTCCCAGAGAGTCTGTGTGTATGACTTCTGGAGTTCAGCTAATATGACACAGCGCGCCAAACTTGATTATGCAGACTAAATGTGTACCAAAACATCAGGGGCAGTCACAAGCGCATTGGCACTGACGCAGACACCAGTATTTTTATCCACCTCGTTATACGACTAACCAGTACAGTTCAAGATGGTTCAGTCTGCTCTTTGATGAACATGAGAATAGCAAAAACAGAGAATAAATAGATGGCTTTGACAATAGTTGATTCAGCAGTAACTCTGAAGAAGGTAATTTCTTCAGTTTCTGAATTTCTGGCCTTACAAGCACAATACATCCATCTACAGGTTTATCTGTGATAAAAACAAACCAGCACCTGTCACAAATGACAAATCAAGGTGGCATTGTGCTATGAGACGGTGAGCTTAGGAAGCCCAAAACCATTAGTAATGCTTGAGACTTGACTTCAGGGGCCTTCCAGTCAAAGCTCTGAGTTGATGAAAACCTGCCCCCTTAGGAACTGATGCCCGACATGAACATCACAGGAGAGGAGGGTTTAAGATGTACAGACAACCTTAAGCAGCTGTCCATCACAGGTCTCCCTGGGTGACGACAAGGGGAACAAAGTGCTCCCCAGAAGTTCTTTTTCCTCTCCCTCACGTCCTTCATTAGTCTCTTGAGTCACAGAGTGTCTTTTTACTGAAGTCTGCTTTAACCACTGGTGAGGCAGATAATCCCCTTCATTTGGACTGGAAGATGGAATCCCAGTCCACAGGTTCTGCGTTTGCTTGTTCTGTCTCATTCTTAGGGATCGCTGGGAAGATCGACTGCATCGTTTGCCTGAACTCTGTTAACTGCCAAAATGAAAATGACATTGTATCACTGTATGATCATCTTACAATTGAAACACACTTGACAATATCTAACTGGGACATAAGACATGGTTGGGAAATGTAGTGGTATTCATTATTAGTTAGTAGGTGCGGGGGAAAAAATAGATTCACATGAATCGCGATTTAGTCTTCTAGCAATTACAAAATTTCAAAAATCGTTTTTCTTATTTTTTTTTATAAAACAATTAACAAATCGTGAATCGATTTTTAATCGAATGGAGACCCCAAGAATCAAAAGGTACCAAAACATTCCCACCCCTAATAGATGGTAAGCTGTACATTTCTGTTTAATATTTTAACCGTGTTGCAGAAATAATGAGTCTATTAAAGAAAAGTCTACTTATCGACACTGTATTTCGTGAACGAGTTCTTAGAAATCCTTCAGCAAACATTCACTTGTTTTGTAAGTTTGATTAGAAGACAGAGTATTCTGTTTTATAACTTGGCATTGGCAGAAACTAAAAGTAACTTTGCAGGAACCCTGAGGCTCAGTGGGTAAGCATGTGTACTATCGAGTCTACTGCCAAACACTGTACCCCTGGTTTAAATCTCTCTTAAACCAATTGATAATTCATTTAACTGATATCAGTTAAGAAATATATGTTATATGAAATAACGTTAGCCCCATTGCCAATAAACTAAATCATCACACATTCTCCCTATGCTAGATACAAGAGACGTTACCATTGCTAATATTGGTTAGGGTTGTGGTCACTTAAAGATCCTCTCTAGGCTTCTACAAACCCGCAACACAATATGGTATGTTGTGGTTAATACATACACTGTGGACTCCCATGGCCTTCCAAATGGCAAAACTAAGCAGGCCCACACCACACCAAGCGTAGAGGGAGCCCCAGCCCAGGGCCCTCAGGGCAAGGGAGGCCCCTGACTCTGGCAGAGCTGCTGTGGCTGTCACCCCCTGGAGAACACACACACAGGAGTCAAACACTAGTTGGTCAACATGATTCTACAGTATAACTAGAGCACTGGTAGAATACTGGCAGATTCATTCTGCAATTAGCTGACGTGACAAGGACACAAGGCCTGCGAGCGCTGCTTCAAGACAGACCAAGCCATCTAGAAAACAGACATAACCAGTAACTTCATTTCCCATTTTTAATGTAATTTTGCTTTCTGTTGTAAAATGGCTTTTTGTCATTATATTACCTATTATTAGAATTTGGTGAGACAAGCAGCAGGATAAGAAAGACCCGAGAAGAGCCTTGATTAATGCTTTCCTGATTTCTTCTGGGAAGAAATCCTATAAAACAAGTAAATGTCTACATATTTTTTAAGTGTCTGTTAATCAATTATCAACTTACCCTTTGACATTATTTGTCAAACAGAAGCCAATAACTGATCACTTTTTTTTTGTGACTCCTCAAAGAATCGGCTTAATGCATGAGTGGTCAGATTCTGAAAACCCAGTTGGCCTTCATTGTATACACAGAACTTGCTGCTTATCCTAATATATTCCTTTTTCACTGACCTCACAACAGCATACCCCGCCACACTAAATCTAATTTAACCACTTTACAAGGCATATTTGACTGAGACTGGTGTTTACAAAAAACATGCCAGTGACTTAAATAGACTTCAAAAATAAACAAAGGCCCCAGTATGTGGTCTTTTTTAAGTGAATCTCAAAAAACGAATATAATGTTGGAATCTAGTGGTGGTTCTACTCAGATTTATTGGTAATTGGCTCTCGTGAGGATCCAATAAGCATGCCATTACGATTGGAGATATTGGGTAAGAGACAGTCCTTGCATGCTAGTAAGGCAAAGTAGCACTTCAGATGTCCAATTCCTGAGATTACAAGTAAAAACAACTTACATAATAACACTTTCTTGTCGAAGCTTTAGAAAACTGCTACATAAAACAGCTGTGATACTTCACATTCAACACTATGCTGAGATATTTAGAACATATTATTTATATCTGGGTGATATCTGTAAAGAGACAGGTGGCTTTCTTTGTCTGCCTTTTTATGGTTGAGAAAGACAAGTGAAGACTGATATTCCTCTGTCTTGTTGCAAACAATCTTATGCAATAACCAAGCTTGTGTTGTATATCTACCTGGTAGAATGGTGCAGCCAACTAATACACAGACAGGGATGCAACATAACTATTTGAATTAGGATTCATGGTTCATTTGGTTAAACCAATATAATTTAACATACTTTGTTAAACCAGTTTGGACTCTTCTTCTTTGCCAAGGCTAATGTGGAGCCGAATCCTGCTATCATTCCAGCAGAAGCCACAGTAGTCAGGTAAGCTGCACCTGAGAAACGATGAAAGTTGAATATGAGGATATGCATGGTGTTAGTCAAGCCATTAAGAATCGTTCATTTTCATAAGACTGCAGCTGGGCACTTGTCTGCCCTTGCAGCGTAGGCCTATGCTAGCTAGCGTTCTGAGATAGTTCTGAAATAACTACAAATATTATTAACAGCAATTCCATAAATCTAAACATTTATTGCACAACCATTACCTTTGAGTAGTTGCAGTTTGTTTTTGTCGTCATTGTCGTTACCAATTGATGCATTGACATTCAAACTCGTGTTTTCTTTCTCAGCTGTCATTTTGCCTTAGCTTGTCCGTCTTAATAAGTTTCCCGTAGAAACAAGCTCAGTCGGAACCATAGGCATTCATTCATGTTGAAACATATCTTTTGCTTTGAAGACCTCTGCTTTGAAGTGTTTTTAGCAACAATTACATACATTTGTATGAGCTGAGAGTGGTCGAGAGTAACACTTTAATTTAAAATAGATAAACGAATAATACATTGCATTTGGCACAATGAAATACACTTGCTAAACATGCACGAAGCTTCAAGTCTGCGAGTAGGTCCGCACGTTTTGTAAACCTGCGAGTTTGTCAACACTTTGCTTACTGGCGCGGGAGGAATTCCCATCAATACCCAAATATATTAAATTATAGTGCAAAAAGCGACAGGTCTAGTCACTTACATATTAAGACTGCATTTGTGTTTAGGTATTGACTCATTTTGTATTGACTCCTGCAGTCACATTCTGGTCATCCGTTTGGAGAATGCAATTTCTGTCGCCCGTTTCATTATCGTCTTTTCTAATGAAACGAGCAACCCTACAGTTTGTGTTGAGTACCGTGGTTCATTGGGGTGCAAGACAAGGCAACGTGAGAAAGGTGACATGCTGTGGTTCCATCGAGTTCCCGTGTTCTCACTCGCTCAAGAAACAAATTAGTAACGTTCTTGAAACACAGACTGTCTTAACGGGTGGGATCAATGGAGAAACGCGGTCTGTAATGGTCGGTGTTTGGACGAATAGTCCCTAACAAGGCAAAACATGTGAACGTTACGTTACACTAGCCTGCAACGAAAGCTGTGCACCTCCTCCTCCGTCTGCACTCTTCTGGAAGATGCTCTGTTTCCATGTCGCCGATATAGCTTTATTATAAGTCGGAGTGAAATATCTCTCGTTTTGATTTATGACCAGTTTCTGAATTATTGGACAATGCATTTATCTCCACGTTGATTTAGGAAAGGCGCTTTCACCGAGGACACTCGAAGGACGTATTCTTCAGTGTCTGGAGGTTTCTCATTGGACTCGCTTTGATTCTTTCGAGATTTTTGTTTCGTTTTGTGTGGATAACGTACCGAAATACTCGCTATCAGGAACGCAATTTAAATTGCTGGTTAAAATACAATGGAAGAACTATTCAAACAAATGTTTTTTTTGTTCTTCTTAATAAAGAGGGAGATAAGATAGATGTGACGGGGAGTCCCTTTTGCCCGACCTTTGAGGACCCAATGCAACATCGTCCAGTACATTAAATTATGCGATTTTTTTATTTGTAAAGGATAGCATCATATCAACTTGCACAACACTCGAGAGTGGGGAGCATAGCCGATAACCTACAATTTCACATATTTCCTTAAATACCTTTTTATTTTCCATATTGTTGTGAAAGGTGCACAGATGCATCTCGGACTAGATGAACCAGTGCGGGAATGCCAATACAATCAGATCTGCACGCGCAACTCGTCGCCTATGGATTCCTCGCATAAAAAGAAGAAAATACCCCAGAGGAAATGGCAAATCTTTCCTGGAAGAAATAAATTCTATTGTAATGGAAGGATCATGATGGCAAGACAGACTGGCGTTTTCTACCTTACACTGGTCCTTATTATGGTCACCAGCGGGCTATTCTTTGCTTTCGAGTAAGTGCTTGTACAAATACACCTCAGGCAAGACCCTATCCACCAGGATGCGCACGAGCGCATTGTTTTGAATCGAGTTTATTATACTGTAGGTAGGCTACTAAGTCACATATTTAGTAGGCTTGATCCGTAGACCAAAACTAACGATTGTTTTGGATTAGACTTTGTGGTTGTGTTTCATTCAGCTATTCTGACCCCCTCTCCAAACTTAAACTCCAAAACATCCACCGTAACTCGCCTTTACGGTTGCAGGAAGGCCTGTGGGATACAGTCATAGAATGGTCTTAATGTAATGCCATTTGATTCATTTAACAGTGAGTCCCAAGGGTTTCCTATTTCCCCAGTTTGACCTCCAAGCATGGGTTCAGGCAGACATGGGTTTGCCTTTTGACCAGGTGAAGAGTGTTTGATTTTCAATTCTTATTGGAAATAGACGGCATGTGTTTTGCTTAGCAAATTATGTATTGGTATTAACAAATTCTTTATCAAGTGAATATTAATTGGGTCAGGCAAAAATCCAACCTTACACAAAAATGTGTCTTATTGATCAAGAAAAAAACACTTTATAGAATTAAGTGTGTTTCATATTGGTAATGGTAATGAGGAACATGTGCATAAAGGTCAGGTGAGTAAGAGAGCTACTCCATACATTCCACAGTTGACCAAGTTGTATTTTGATTCCTAGAGGCCTGACATGCTGAGAAATAACACAAGGATGTCTTGTGATGGAAGTGTAGGACAAACCCTCTCTTTCAAGGGAGCTAACCACATGGTCACCCTCTGTCTGTGATGCTGCCTCACAGGTTACTCCATCTGAAACATGGCTAGTGTTTTCTCTCAGACGGTTCTCCAGGTCTCCTGTTGAGCATTTGTTGTACACAACAATGTTTCACGGGAACCACTCAAGTCCAAGTTGTCATTTTGACAATTCAAATGCAGTTGTAAATTTGCGTGTTTTGGTCCAATAGCTGAAAATGATTTGCCGCCAATTACAGTCTTTTTAAAGTAATGACTTGCCATTGATGCAACATTATGTCACTGCAGTGGCTCATACTGGAACTCCATTTTGTAACAGTATTATTAAATTACTGCGAATCGTTGTTACAACTGCCAGTTCCAGTTTGCAAACAGATGAGCGAGGGATCTGAGAGTCTGAGATTTCCTTGTCTACCCATCCCCCCATCGCTTTTTCTGTGTGGTCTTTCAGTCCTCCCACATTCCATACCACAACTTCCAAGGCACGGCACCCCAGTGTTCCCGTTTCCAAGGTAACCGTTTCCTCTCAAGCTCTTTGTGTCCTGTAGGACAGCTTGCGTCGCCAAGGTAACAGGAGGAGAGTCGCAGATTGTCCCAGTTACATTCGTTTGGTTGTATTTGACTTTCGGCTGAGGGTAAAGTATTCTTCTCTTTAACCAAGCTTTTGAAGTCAACTTACCCCAAATCCTTCATTTATATTGCAGGAACTCACATTATGATAGGCAGGGTTTCACTGTGATTAAACCTTGAATCAACTGTTCATATTTGTTGACAGAGCTCATACTTGTTTTCCTGCTTTCATACTTGTTTATAGCACTGGGCCCACAGAAACGTTCTTGTTTTTTCCCCCATTCTACAGAAACGATGAAAACGTGTTCCAAATAGTCCCCATCCTTAAAGAATTGCTTCAGAAAAGTTGCTAATATTTATCAAGGAACTTAAAATAGTTGGAATAACAATGTTTTGGGTCATTTGTTTTATTGCCCTTGAATGACGTTCCACTTGAAACATGAGTCTGGATGCCAGCTTCAGGATATAAACCCTGTTGAATAAGGCTGCCAACAATAACATCCATTGATAGTCACTCCAGTCAGACAGCGCAGAACAGTTTTAAATGGGTCTACTTGGAAAGCTGCTGCTATTTCCAATCCTAGCATGATGATCAGATAAGATCTCAAGACCTGTCTGTACTGATTCATTTCCAGTCTAGCTGTCTAGTACATCAAAATAAAGGCTTACAGCTATTTGGGATATCTGTCTCACGCATAAGGAGCTGATGTAAATATGCCTTAATAAATATAGATTTAACTATATTGATCAGATAGTCTTTTCTGCCTTTTGTCTGGAAGTGCAAATTCTTAATGAAATCATTGTGGAGACAACATTCCTGTGCAATATTCGCCCATGATTTGTTATCCGTAAATGTAGAAAGTTCTTCAGAGATATTCACTTGAAGCACGTGTCATACTGTGATGTTCCTCCTTGCTCCGTCTCCTGAGCCTGTGGAGCCATGTGGAGCTCAAATCTCATTTGAATGGTCTATTTTTAAGATCCTGCCCGGCCCTACATAGGATCTATCACGATGATCTGGGCATGAGAGGACCTACAGACAGAATACTTTGAGAATTCCAGATGCCATGCCAAGAACAGCTGGATCTAAGACTCTCATTTCCACCCACAAATGTCTCAGACCGTTATATATACATAAAGACACAAACCATGGGAAATTGCCTTACTGTGTTGATGGATGTTTCAGAATGTGTAATAGTTTTGTTTTTAAAAAGATGCCTCTTTTTAGTGGACATAATCCTTTGAACAGACATGAGTACATGCCTTTTATTTACTTAGTTTGGTTACGGATGCCTGTAGTTTAAAAGGCTTGGAGGGGGAAAGGTTATTCTATTCAGTTTCATATTTTCTTTCTAGAAAGATCATTGCTCCCTGCTTTGTCTTCTAATGCTTTCAAAATGAATTTTAGAAATCAAAAGTTACGAGTGGGTTGAGGCCCCGACATGAAGTGGATTGGCACAGGCCTGGTATTAGTGGTACAGATTTTCACTCGTTTCCCCTCCTTAAGAAAAGAAGAAAGAAACCAACAACTGCTAACTAGTGACCTTTGTCCCCCTTTCTCAAAGCTTTGTCCATGTCTGTGTTGCAGCTGCCCGTTCCTGGCGTCCAACCTGACCCCCGCCATCCCAGTCATCGGAGGGGTGTTGTTCTCCTTTGTGGTGGGGATGCTCTTCAGAGCCAGCTTCACCGACCCGGGCGTCCTGCCTCGCGCCACACCCGACGAGGCTGCCGATCTGGAGAGACAGATAGGTGAGCAGCAGCCCGAGACCTGGACGTCCACTCGCAGACCCCGAGCACTGGGATGTTTCCTCAACGCTTTGTCCTTATTTGTGTCTGTGGTTTACAAGTATTTAGACAGATGTGTCTGCTTATCAATGTGAACTTCAGTCTTCGACTGAGCCTTTGTGAAATGTTTCTAAGTTTGCTTTCTTTCCAAATGGTATTTGGGATGATAAGGAGAAACGTTTGTGTTTAGAATCAGCAGATCAGCAGAACTGGCTCAGCCACAAGGCATTGCAGCTTAATGAAAATACGTTTTCAGAGGTCGGTTATGATAAGATCTTTAGGCCTTATCGCTCGTGTCTTACATCTTCTGGGCACTGAGAAGAATCAGTTACATTCAGTCAGAGAAACTTTTGCTGGAGGAAAGTCTAGATGTATATTTAGATTGCCTTAGGTTGGGTGGTATTGTAACATTCCTGTCAATCACGAGAGGGCAGCCCTGGATAATTACCAAATTTAGGCATTGAACAGTGTTTCCTTAGTAGATGAAAGCTGTCTACCTCAGCCATTTGGAAGGCTATAAATGAAAGGAAAGAATTTTCTGTTATTTTTAACCTTTTTGTTTGTTGGCCGCCTTTGTCTGTGGACAGTCCCTGTTTTCTTGATGCACATCTTGGAATAACATTCTGCATCCTGTTTAAGAAGGCCAAGATGGACAGTGGAGCACAACAAACACTAGCAACAAACAACTATATGTGGAATTCTTTTATTTTGCTCAGTTTAAGAACTGGGAAGTATTTTACACAAGTTATATTATTCAATTTCTCAGCCCTCATTACAACAACGTTTTCATTACTTCTCTGTCATTCTTCCTACTTCTCATCTTTAGTCAGACCCCAAATTAAACCTAAAAGGCTCTGCTCCTTAACGTTTTACACTTCACTTAAATTAAACCATAAACTAATGAAGGCCTAGTGAAATGTTAACAAGGAACAACACATTTTACGAAAACAGGCTGAGACAGAAGTGCTGACACTCTGCAGCAGTTGGAGCATGGAGGGGGAACGACAGTGAGGAATCTGTCTCTTTGGCCCCCCCAGGGCCCCCCTCTTTAGACCCCACTCAGGAGAATAAATCATCCAGTTTGGGGAAGTGAGGTGTGACCCCCTATTTGAGGAGGTGCATTCATGTGTGGTGTCAGGGGTGTGAGTCTGCGTGGATGTGTTGGGGGTGTGTGCATGTGTGTTGACGGTGTGTGTGCCGTGTGTGTTTGTCAAAGTGGAGTGCTGGGTCCTGCTGGGCAGATGAATAATGTAATGTCAAGTAAACAGTGAGCCCCTGTGCCCCTCCATCACCCATCCCCCCCCCCCCCCCCCCCCCCCCCCCCCCCGGCGCAGTAAATTGCATCTGTGAAAAAAGTGCCAGTAAAATATGCTGACTGTGACATCTCAGTACATCTCACTCAGAAGCTTTATACTCGGTTAGTGCCATGGCGTGACTTTGTTTTCTGGGAATTTCTCCTGACTAGGACATTTACTTTAATACATTGCATCATCAACCATCCAACCATACACAGTTATAGGTTCATCCATGTTTACTCTTTATTTTGAGAGTCACATGTAGACAGGCTGTAGATGTTCATACTACCAATGAGCACAATGTCAGAACTCCAACTTTGCTGATATTTAACAACTGGTTAGGGTTAAGTTAGGTATTGGTTTAGTGGATAGGAATGAATCATTTGTTGATACATCCACAGATTGACTCTCTTAATAAGATGTTATCTCATCCACCATAGGAGAGCTGATGTGTACATGTCATGTAGCAATCCTCTACCCTGGATTCTGTAGATGCAGCTAACGGGTCCAGTGGGCCAGGATACCGGCCACCCAGAACCAGGGAAGTGCTGATCAACGGGCAGACGGTCAAGCTGAAATACTGCTTCACCTGCAAGATCTTCCGGCCGCCGCGCGCCTCCCACTGCAGCCTGTGTGACAACTGTGTGGGTGAGTGGAGCTGCATGCACGCTCTCTGTCTATGTTCGAACAAAAATAGAAGGCTGACTGTTTTATACAGAATGTACCACCAAACCCACTCACTTTTCACTCCTGCTTGGTGCTGCTATACCCCCCCCCTCTCTTGCTCTCTCCTCTTCTCACTCTTTCTCTTCATCCCCTTCCCTCTCTTTCTGTCATTTGCTTCCTCTTTCTCTTTCTTTGTCTCCCTCCTCTTTCCCTCTCTCTTTTTCCCTCTCTCTCTTTCCCTCTCTCTGTCTCTCTCTGTCTCTCTCTCTCTCTCTCTCCTCGGATCCTCCCTTCCTTTCCCAGAGCGTTTTGACCACCACTGTCCCTGGGTGGGGAACTGTGTGGGCCGGAGAAACTACCGCTTCTTCTACCTGTTCATCCTCTCGCTCTCCTTCCTCACCCTGTTCATCTTTGCCTTCGTGGTCACCCACGTCATCCTGAGTGAGTAATGCCTGTCGCAGCCACACGCACACTGTTCAAGCGCCGATAACAAAGAGCAGTTGCCCTGTGACACGCACACACACACACACTGCTTTCCCTCAAGCAATGTCCCCCTGACACATAAAGGATGTGGAAAATGATCCGCCATTCACCTGGTCCTGGTGTGAGGATGACAAGTGTCCAGATGCAACAAACAGTCGTCTTACTGTAATCCAGAACTAAGTAGGCTGTTCTCACCTCTGGAGTCCTTTATGTTAATGCCCTGATACTGTAACTCACTGTACACTATGATTTGCAACATTGATTTTACAGTTTAGACCTGATTTCCATGTGTATTAAACGCACTCAGCAGTATTCTCAGATAAACAAAGGGCCAATGTTGGAGACAGATGGAGAAACAGCAGCTCCATGGTGCACTTCATCTCTGTAATGGATTAAATGAGGGTCTTTCTTATTGATCCAGACCTCCTCCTCCCTCCTCCCTCCTCCCTCCTCCCTCCTCCCTCCTCCCTCCTCCCTCCACCTCCTCCCCCTCCCCCCCATTTCTTATTTCTCCTCCACCCTTCCTCTTCAACTCCTCCTTTTCCTCCTCCCCTTCCTCCTTATCTCTTCTCCTCCTCCTCTCCTCCTGCTCTCCTCCTCCCCTCCTCCTGCTCTCTTCCTCCTCTCCTCCTCTCCTCCTGCTCTCCTCCTCTTCTCCTCCTGCTCTCTCCTCCTCCTCTCCTCCTGCTCTCCTCCTCCCCTCCTCCTGCTCTCCTCCTCCCCTCCTCCTGCTCTCTTCCTCCTCTCCTCCTGCTCTCCTCCTCCTCTCCTCCTGCTCTCCTCCTCCTCCTCTCCTCCTGCTCTCCTCCTCTCCTCCTCTCCTCCTGCTCTCCTCCTTCTCTCTCCTCCTGCTCTCCTCCTTCTCTCCTCCTGCTCTCCTCCTCCTCTCCTCCTGCTCTCCTCCTCCTCCTCTCCTCCTGCTCTCCTCCTCCTCCTCTCCTCCTCTCCTCCTGCTCTCCTCCTTCTCTCCTCCTGCTCTCCTCCTCCTCTCCTCCTGCTCTCCTCCTCCTCCTCTCCTCCTGCTCTCCTCCTCCTCTCCTCCTCCTCTCTTCATCCTCTCCTCCTCCTCTTCTTCCTCTGCCTTATTCCTGGGTATACCAGGCTTGTGCTCCAAGCTGCTGACGCTGTTCTTTCTCTGGGTGGGGGGATGGGGGTTTGGGGGCAGAGCTGCCTCTGCTGCTGTGTTTGTGAACACAGATCAATCAACCACAGCAGAAGCATTGGAGCATGGGGAGAGTGCCCCGGCCCAGGGAACACGGGGCAGGTTGTCACAGTCTAGGGAGCACAGGGTTAGTTGTTCCAGTCTGGGGCCCAGGGAAGCAGAACCAGTATAGAACCTTGAACTGCTGACAAACAGCTTCCTCTAAATTAAATCAGGGGATAATGAGTGGATTAGTGAACAGGTCTTGATTAACGATGATAGGAAGACATCCAATGCAGTTACTGCATCAGGGGAGGTGGATTGTGCGGGGCAGGAAGGGGAGAGGGGTGTTGATTGGGTTTGGTTTGATTTCTTTCTCTCCCACTGTGTAGAGTGAGCGGATGATGGAGAGGGCTTCGAAATCACGCTGTCAATCATTCAGTGTTCTAGGAGTCTTGAGTGCAGAGTTGTTGTTTGTCCCAGACTTGACGCCTGTATACCTCGTTTTACCCAGTCTTCACCACTGTTAGGACTTGAGAGGCTTTCAGGGTGATGAGCTTGAGTCTTGAAGTCTAGTCTGCAGCCCTACTTACTATGCCCTCTGAGGATAGTATCTCTCTGCCAACCCTTAGCCAGCCAAAAAGATCAAAGGGAAAGCCCTTGATGGATTCATATTCATGTCAGATATGTCACTGGTCGGCTGGTAGAATGTAAAGCTGCTGTTGCTAAGCTCTGTGATTGAGGTTTAGAAGGTTGCCTTTGCTGTGGACATGTTAAGTGTTAAATTGCGCGTCACGTAACATCAACTTTTCATGTCTTTATCTGCAGGATCCAACCGGACAGGATTCCTCAGCGCACTTAAAGACAGCCCTGCCAGATATCCTTCCAGTAGGCTCCTCTCTTTCCACCTCTCTTTCTCTCTCTTATTGGTGGGTAAAGTTGTCTGAGTCATGACCAGGGTCCTTGACGACCACATGTAGTTAAGGGGAGAGATATAGAGAGGGTATCTAGACAGCCTCTCCCTTCAGTCTGAGACACTGATTTCCACTAAGTAGCAGGAGCTTCACTGCTGCTCTCATTCCGTCTCTGCCTCTGGCCCCTCACGCACCTGACATGCCCCAGCTAGATCCTGAACAGGCAAACACACACATGCACGCGCGCACACAAACACACACATTTAGGGGTGTTGCAACCTGCGGCTAGGGACGAGACCACACACACTCATGGAGCACACGCACACACACGTTGGAATCCCATGAACACGCACTTTTGTACGTGCACAGGCACACACACACTTTCACACATGCACACTTTTAACACACACAAACACGCTCATTTGGTTTTCCCATGCTGAGTGAGTTCCAGACAGAGTGAGGTAGGGCCAGGGCTTGTGTTTCCCCAATGTGATTTCTTTCTCTCACCATCTCTCCATTTTTGCCTTGCTCTCTCTCTGTGGCATGTTATTCAAATGTTTTATTAATCTATTGCATAAATGAGTCAATAGGAATGTGTTTACGTATCCATTTTACCTGCAGGAATTCAGGGCATTATATAGCACAGTGCTATTTAATAGACTACATGTAGTGTGCTGTCTAGCAAATCAATGTGTGTGACACAATCTTTGGGTGGTCGATATGTCTCACTGAGCCACACCAACGTCACATACTGGGGTAACCACACTCATAGGAGACTATCTTGTATGATTAGTTGAGGGGATGATGATGCATGTGTATTCTTCCTTGCTGTGTGTGTGTGTGTGTGTGTGTGTGTGTGTGTGTGTGTGTGTGTGTGTGTGTGTGTGTGTGTGTGTGTGTGTGTGTGTGTGTGTGTATAAGAGAGCGGTCTACAGTGTAATTCCTCCTTGACCACGTCCTTCACTGTGCTGGAGGTGGTGGTGTGTTTCTTCTCTGTGTGGTCTATTGTCGGCCTGTCCGGCTTCCACACCTACCTGATCAGCTCCAATCAGACGACAAACGAAGACGTGAGTACGAGCCGGCATCGTCTCACCCCCTCCCTCACCCACACCGCCCTCCACTCCTAGGCTTTGAGATATCTGTACGGTTTGACATCAAGGACCATTTCATGCCTGAGGGCACCGTGTAATTCCTCTCCTTGGTTTCCCCATTCTCGCTGTGGCTCGGCGGAATCAAACGCTCCCCGCGACCACACCTTATCCTTCTTCTCCTGTCTCCGTTGCTCCTGATTGGTCCCCTTGGCAGATTAAAGGCTCGTGGTCGACCAAGCGTGGGAAGGACAACTACAACCCTTACAGCTACGGCAACATCCTGACCAACTGCTGTGCCGCTCTCTGTGGACCCCTCCCACCTAGGTGAGCACATAGCCATGCCCTCGAGACACGGGCCCTGTAGAGGGAGCGGGGGTGGGGGGGGGGGGGGGGAAGGGGAGGGGGGGTTCTCTATCTCCATCTCTCTCCCTCTCTGTTTCTCCTCCCTCTCTCTTTCCCTCCCATACCCACTCTCTCCTATCTCTCCTTCCCTCCCTCTCATTGTCTTTCTCTGTCTCATCCTGTATCTCTCTCCCTCTCAGTCTCTCTCTCCTCCCTCTGCCATGTCTCTGTCACCCTAGCCTCCCCTCTGTACTCCTGGTATCTCATTCTGTTTCCCCTTAGCCAGCAGATACAGAACGCGCTCCCTCAGGGCGAATCAGACCTTAAACTGTGCTTAACGAGAGTTCAATCAAGATAGTCATCAGAGCCGAGCAGGAATAATTCAACACATGCTATCATTTTCCGTCCTATTTTTTCAAGGGAAACTTAATTGCCTCGTCTTCCACATTAAGTTGACTGGAGCCTAGCAGATTGTTGTTATTCCTCTCCCCAGCATATGGGTGAGGGTTATTACATCTCAACATAATGCAAGCTAGCCTGACTGTGAGAGATATGCCTGATTAGAACACTCTGACAGAAACATTGCACTGTTTTCATACATATGGTATATTAATGATTCATTACCCACCCCCAATTCCATTAATCCCATCCAGATGGTGTGGAGAGGAGCTGAATTATGTGTGCGGTTTGTTCTGTAGGTGTATGAGCTCAGTCTTGACGGAATTTCACACATCATTAACAAGTTTCCTGTTACCTCTGGGGGATGTGTTGGGGGGGAGTGCTCTGCACTGACAGGTGGCTGCCATCTGCTGTGTGCGTGGGCACACATGGAGGAATCCAGCCTGGAACATTTACCTACACACACACACACACAGGTTCTTGCAGACCTACAAACACACACACAAGCATGTTCATTAACACACAGCTCACCTGCATTGTTCTATCTCCTGTCTATCCAGTCTGGTTGACAGAAGAGGTTTCATCCAGCCAGACACACCCCAGCCTGCCTCCCACTCCAATGGGGCCAATTTATACACCTCCACCCAGCTTCACACTCACATGGTAAGCAATGTGTGTGTGTGTGTGTGTGTGTGTGTGTGTGTGTGTGTGTGTGTGTGTGTGTGTGTGTGTGTGTGTGTGTGTGTGTGTGTGTGTGTGTGTGTGTGTGTGTGTGTGTGTGCGTGCGTGCATGTGGAGAAAGAAAGAAAAGGCTTAAAGCCTACTTGTTAGATGTTTCGTGTTCTGACAGACCAGGCTGACACTTTAGTATTTACTTCCTCTGCTGTTTCAGAGTTAGATGGATGTCAGTGACCTCACCTCTAAATATTGCAACAGAAATTCCTTCACCCAAAGTGTCCATGCTGAGAAGTACCTATCTCTTTTTCTCTACCTTTCATTTATTTTCCTCTGTATCTCTCTGTGTATCTCTTGTGTTTCTTTTACACTTTCTGTCTATCTTGATCCTGACAGCTGTGCTTGAAATTGTAGCAGCTCAGCTTTTGAATTGCACTGGGTGGCATCATCCCCTTGGTAACTGCTACAGTCGTAATAGCTGAAGCAACCCAGTCACTCTCCCTCCAAATACAGCCAGGGTTAGACTGCTGGGCCCGGGGTGGGGAATACTGATGAGAGGTCCTGAGGCTTGAAACACCACTCTCTTGAAAATTCAGACAGTCATTTATCATCAAGCGGAATAATAATAGCCTATTTATTATTACTGCCTTAACCTTAATGGCGAAGGGGTGATGTTTATAATGGAATGGTTGTATGTAAGAGCTCGTTAAAATATTTTATGTACTACAGTATATATACTGTTTGTAGGATAATGAATCATACAGTATTTATGGTATTGCTAACTTCGTCTTTCTATTTTTGTGTTTTTCTGTTAACCTTCATATCAATGTGTATTTCATTCCTTTTTTCCCATACTTTTTCTCTTGCTCTGTTCACTTCATACACCTCCTTCAAAACTCGTTACTTTATCTCCTGTCCGCTTTCCGTCTCCTTCTTGCCTTCCGCCCGTCTCCCCTCCACTTCCCCACATCTCAGTGTGACCAACATCAGTGCATTCAGAGCACCAAATTCGTTTTACAGGCCGCTGCCACTCCGCTGCTCCACAGCGACCCAGTCATGCTGAGCAGGGGGGCTCCACTCCCAGGGAAGAGCTCTCTGGGGGGGCCCTGTGTGTCCCTGGCCTCCGGACAGCCCTCCCTGCCCTCCTCCATCCCCAGCCTGAGCTGCGCGGGGGACATGCTGACTCTGAGGGATTCCGACGCACACTGCCACCACCATCACTTTGTCAGCCCGGACCAGGAAACTCCCTCGCCGCCAGGGCCCGGCCCGCTGCCCTGCGCCATTCACATGACCCATGGTCACACCGGCCAGCTGTACGACCCGGCTAGCCAGGACTCCCTGCACGAGGACTCTGTCCGGGGCCTGGTCAAGCTCAGCTCGGTCTGAGCCCCACCTCCAGACTCCCTCCAGACACATCCTCTCCCACTCTCCACTGCCGGCTCAGGACCAAAGCCATACTTCCAGTCACACGCCCCAAGACCCAAATCTTCTACTCACCTGTGGAGATAAGCTACTCCAGTGCCAAACAAATCCTCTCAGTTTCTTCATTGCACTCAACCAGGACCAAAGTCAGGCTTCCAGCTTGTTCCACCTTCAGTATAGCCAGTCCCAGCTGTAGCAAGCACAGAAATGGGTAGCTGGCTGCCTGCCAAAACCCTCTGGCCATATTCTTCATGAAATATCATTGTACCTGCATCAGCATTGAAAAAAAATATGTATTTCCATCAAACTCTCATACTTAAAGGTTGATATTGTTGATTTTACGCCATAAGAAGGCACAGCAAGATGTTTTTTTATAACTCTTCAGGTTCCATGATCAACTGAAAAGACATGAATCAGGACTGCAGAACCTGTTTATACTTTGTGATGTCATGTGCCCATCAAGTCTGGTGATGCTCTTTTATAAAGAAGAAGACAGCTAGCAAGGGGCTGCTGGCCTGCAACCATGACCCTTGTTTGAGATTGTGGGTATGGATACTGTTAATAGTGATTGGTGGTGTTCATCAGCTCCAGTGTGAAGCGAAGAAGTTACATTTTGATCAAATGTGAAGCCAAAACAGTCAATAATATGCTGTGCCAAGATTTTTCATTGACTTCCAGCTGTTACATGAATGCCTGTGGATATTAATAAATTCACAACTGTTTGTACAAGCATGTTCTGTTCATTTGTTAGTCTGCCCTTTGAAATGGCATTGCATTTACATATAGGCCTACACAATGACAATACCATAGATCATTTTATACGTAGCTACTTTATCAGTCCTGTATGATGTGCTCACCTCTGTGGATTGGGGCCGCTGACAACAATGTCATGTCAAGATAAGCGATCATGTGCTAGGCTAGTGAGGCGATGCTAATGCTATCATCAGTGTATTGAAGCTTCACAGTGCTCTCTAGTGGATATAAAGGCTGAGGCAACCTTGCCTTAAACCAACTGGATATGCATTATTATTACATTTTCAATTCAGCATCACTTGTTCATAGGATCCTTCTGTTAGGAGAGCTTTTCAAATCCAGATTGAAGATACACAAAGATACTTTATTAAGAACAAAGAATGAGCATCTTCCAAAAAACAGACATGATCGATGACGTCGGGGTAGGCACGTAATAAATGATCACATAGTGTGAAGGATCAGTGGATGCTTGCATAGGAGGGTGATGGATACAACATTTTGTTCAAGAGACTCTTTGCTAGTGTATGACCATCATTTTGTTGGGTATGAACGGTATAATGTTATGAACATCTTCCTGATTTCACAACTCTATATTTCTTCTGTTTCCTTTGTTTTTGTCCAACACATGATCCTCATTTTGGTCAAATTGCCAAAGTAGCCAAGATAACTAAAAATAAAACACCATCTATAAGTATTTATATACACCGAGTCCCTGACAGGTTGAGATGTACTTAGCACTAGCCCTAAACTGTTATTAGAATGGAAATGCAGCAATGCAACAAATGCACTGTATCCTACTAATACAAAGCAGTAATTACTTTAGATGCCCTTAACAGTAGAACATACATTAAAGCAAAACATAATGGATTCAAATATGCATTACATCTGAGTGGTTACAATTCAATTGAGGAGTTTTGAGGATCAATGATCAAAATGATTGATTAACTATTGCTATTACAAAGTAAACACACTTATGAATGAGATCAATATCTTTAGCTAATCATGCTGGCCTTTATAAATTAATAATCACATCATTTATATTGGCCTGCTCTGTTTAGAAATATCTGACTCAACAGATTACAGACCAGTTGTTAATTACATTTTGTCAGCCTCACAGCAATATTTCAGGTATTTATGAATACCTCATCCACATCACTTTCATTAATAGCGCTACATTTCAAAGCACTCATGCACAGAGGAATGAATATGAAGGACCAGGTAGAGGCCTTGCAGCCTAGCTTGGTGGAGTGGAGTGGAGTGAGGGTAAGTGAGGTGTTCTTCTAGAAAGCTGCTCAGCCGCACAGGCTGGGGGGGGGGGGGGGTCGTCCCAGAGTTGGAGGACTCTCAGAGGGCGAGTGTTGATCTCTGGAAGGTTGTGGAGGCGGAGTGACGAAAGCCTTCACCACATCTTGACGTCCAGTAGCTGCACGTCTCCCTGGACCTCCAGCTCGTTGATACGGCTCAGGTCCTGGACTCTGTGCTTGTACTCCAGCAGGTGAAGGCCGTTCACTGCCACCATAAACTGCTGGGCTTCACACAGGATGATCATCTACAGCAAACAAGACACAACATGGGGTCACAATGACTTAAGAGCAATGAAAGTGTGATGAAGAACAGTGATTTTGTCTGTCCTGCATGAGAGACTGCTGAGTTTGGGGAGGTTTACAACAGTAAAACTTGCATAAGAATGGGTTGTTCTAACCTCAAAGTACTTCCCGGGTGTGAAGGGGAAGTTGGGCAAAGAGTTCTCCTCAGGACCCCAGCACTGTTTCAGGTAGGAGTTGCGGACAAATACCCCGTTCTTCAAGCGGGGGTTCAGGTGCAGCGCTATGTCCTCCGTGTTTCCCACTCTCAGGTTCACAGAGAAGCTGCAAGGTCAACAAACACCACAGAAGAAAACATGACACACCCGGTGGTCAAGGATCAGTGCTGGTCAACGAGTAGCTACTGATGCCAGAGCAGGGGTTAGCAATTAGCATTTTTTTACTGCTTCTTGTTAACCATCATTAACACTGTCTGTACCTGTGTGGGTAGGGGCTGGTGTGTCCTTTGATCGTGATGGTGTGTCCTGGACTCAGCCCCTTGAACAGTTTGCCTCTAAAAGGTAGGCTCTGGGAAAGCAATGATAACGCCACATTTGATGTCTTTGATATATTAAATCAGGAAATAATGTTTTGATGTAAACATTTTTAAAAAAAGACACAAACTTACAAAGTCACCTGATGATGAAACCAACGCCTGTCCAAAATAATAAAAAACATTTCAGCAGGAAGTTATATGCGTCACACCCCAAAAAAAGAAATTCTGACAAGTTCCGTAAGTTCCTTACATTCGCTTGTGTGACTTTGTTCACTACATCAGGTGGAGTTGGAATTGAGTTCTAAAAATTTGGATCACAAAACACGTTTTCCTTACAGGTATTATTCAGAGGTAAGAGACTGAGGTATAAAAAAGTATTTTATTTACAGTTAACAAAACATGATGAGCATTCAGCCTACTCACAGAGCTTGGGATGAACCCTATGGCCTGAACGTTGACCTTTCCAGATATGGCCAGAGTGTCCACTCTATCCAGGTCAAGTCTATGTTTATACTCCAGCATGTGTGCCCCATTCACAGCAACCTGAGGTGGGCAAAAGAGGACACATATCAACCCCAACAGGGATTAACTCACATTAATCGCATTTGTCTGTTCTGAACATTTCTGACAGGAGATGGCTTTAAATGTTTCAACTTCCATCTAAAAAGGAAGTTAAGGGAATTGGAAGTTAAGGATTTACTCTCTTATGGCTAAGTAGCTGTTTTGAATTGTTTGTCTAACCAGTAAAACAAGGAAGTGAGATAATTTGGATTCTGGAGTCTGTCTGCATGATTATATAAAACAGATCTTGCTTTCAGAACAATAATTGAACCCTCTTTGTTCCATGGGCATAGGGTTCATTATACATGGGTGGGATATAACAGTAAATCTGTTCCACCCCATCTTTATTATGAAAATTATATTTAACAGCCAGATCCAGTTTTTTTTTATTCTGTCCCACCCACATTTGAAAACAAAACTATGCCCCTGCTTCATTGTAATAAAGGGGGTTGACAGGAAATCAACAATCCTATCTAAATAGCACTGATTTGTTGGTTTGAAATTCTCACCTTGAACACATCTTGATGCACCAATACTATGATCTCAAAGGAGGCCCCAAGTGCAAAAGGCATTTTATACAATATCTCCTCCTTGCCCCAACGTTCTCTCTGCAGTGTGTTACAGATGAGGCAAGGAGACTTCTTAAATCGAGGGTTGAAGTGAAAGGCCACGTCCGCTCTCGGTTTTGTGCTGCTTCCACATGTTAAATCAATCTGGAACCTGAGGGCAAAATACATAAACTAGTCTGATAAAGCACAAAAGTGAATGATCTCCCTCTCGTTCATGTCACCCCTTTGTAACAATTGAGTTAGTCGTGTATGACTTTCCGATGTGAATTTACCTTTCACTATCCTTTTGAACCGAACCTTGAATAATAACCATTTCCCCTGGCAGCAACCCCCCAAGGATTGTCCCCGCAAAGGGGATGGTCTGTGGAGTAAATTGGAGATTTGGATGTTAGAGCAGTTCACTTTCTTGGTTACAGTTAACTGGCCAACATTGGTTTGTCGAACTTTTCGTGTTTCTATTCGCTCGGGTGTTGACCGAAGCCACTGCTATCTAGCTTAGCAAGGAGCTAGCGGCCAACGTTTAATTGTCGCTTGCCTATATGAATTTTTGCTAGTGTAACTAGAAGATGTATGGTCCTATAATCAGTCTTAACTTACCGGATTCATGAATGTTTGTTTCGGGTTTGTAATCGACATTTTTAAATAAGTTAAACTTGGCAGTCAACACACTGCGCACACACGCTATAATTTAAGAATTCGAGCCAGACCAGTATCCCGAGCTTTTCATTAACAGCCTTGTTTACTTCCTCATACTAAATGCGTATGACGATCGTCTTTCAACCAATAAGATTTGAGGACAACTATAGCTCCGCCTCACAAACCATTACGTCCATCATTAACATAAGACGTTGAGGCACGTTTTACAGCCAAAGACAACCATGCGTTTTTCACAACGCAAACGCCATTCACTTCTTGCTATACACACACACGCATGATGACGTTCAGAATTTTATTACAAATTCCCTCATAAAAAAAAAAAAAAATTAAGGGTACATACATTACATACGCTCCACAAATTAAAACATTTATTTACCGCAGGGATGAAAAAAATGTTATACATCTATACAAAAGCATAACAATTCTAATAGAATAAAAATAGTAATAGAATATGGAGGTGGTCCACTCTGTCCCAGGTCCTCTTCAAGTGTCTTTACATTAAGTGTCATTGTGCCTGTACAGGGCTTAGAAGTCAGCATCCAGTCTGAAAGTGTTGTCAGTGGTCCCAGACATGACACCCATTCGCTGGTACTCCCCCACCCTCTTCTCAAAGAAGTTGGTCTTGCCCTCTAGAGAGATGTTCTCCATGAAGTCAAAGGGATTCTCCACTCTGTACACCTGTACAATACAATAGTACAACACAGTGAGATGGGTTTGGGCATGTATGGTCAAAACACATCCAACAGGTATACATCCATCGTTCAGTTCAAGCCTAGTAAAGGGACAGGCTCAGTCAGGCTTTTTTATCGTGTTGGCACCCCCAGCCAGCGGACCACATGTCCACTGGGCTGAGATACAGCAGCAACACCCAGCTCTCATTATCAGCTGAAGTTCATACCCCTGTGCGCCTCATCATCGCCTCAAATGTATTTACTTAACAAAATCCACATACTAACAACTAACAACTTTTATATATATTTTATTTTATATTTAAATTGTTGTATTCTTAGATTGTTTAGTTCTTAGAAATAGTTAAACTTTGGTACTTTTACTTAATTTAAGATCTGTATATGTTTAGTGTTTTGCACCTCCCTGCCACAGTAAATTCAGTGTTTGTATAACATACATGGCGAATAAACCGTATTCTGATTCTGTTGAGAAGTTCGAACACATCAATGGATGAAATCATGGGTAGTCATTCTTACCTTATCAAAGCCCAGCTCAAGCATCAGTCTGTCAGCCACAAACTCAATGTACTGCGTCATCAACTCACAGTTCATGCCTATCAGTTTCACGGGCAGGGCTTTGGTAAGGAACTCCTGACAAAAGAACAAACACAGAACAATGACAAACCACTCAGATTGATGCAAATATTAGTCTTTTTCCAAAGTAGACTGCGCCCTGCTTTTTCACAAACCTGTTCAATCTCCACTGCATTCTTGATTATGTTTGTAACAGTCTCCTTTGAAGGCTTGTTCAACAGGTGCTTGAACATGAGGCATGCGAAGTCACAGTGCAGGCCCTGAAAAAAGAAAAACATTAGATGGACCATAATGTTTGCAAAGGGAATCAGCCCATGGTACATGCCCGTTGAAAAGCATTGGGTTTGCTCTGTTAAATCAAAGTGAATACAATTCAACAACCATTTGCCTACTTATGTTCCATTTGTTTCACATTTAATGTCATGTTTCCTTCCTCATGTTGCTGGCTGCCAAATCAATCAAGTATTTCTAAATGTAAATGTGAGACCTACCTCATCTCTGCTGATGAGCTCATTGGAGAAAGTCAGGCCAGGCATGAGACCCCTCTTCTTCAGCCAGAAGATGGCAGCGAAGGAGCCAGAGAAGAAGATTCCCTCAACAGCAGCAAAGGCCACAACTCGCTCTCCTGGAATACAAGCATCAAAAATGAGGGATGAACAGGTCAAACCTGATCTTATTTGCATCATTCAAGAGTCATTTGTGGTAGTTAGTTACATTTAGTCATTTAGCAGACACTCTTATCCAGAGCAACTTACAGTAAGTACAGGGACATTCCCCCCAAGGCAAGTAGGGTGAAGTGCCTTGCCCAAGGACACAACGTCATTTGGCATGGCCGGGAACCGAACTGGCAACCTTCAGATTACTAGCCCGATTGTCTAACCGCTCAGCCACCTGACTCCCTGACTAGTTAGCAACCAAACATACCAAATTCAGCCTTCTTGTTGCCAATCCAGTTCAGCGCCCAGTCAGCTTTCCTCTTGACACATGGGAGCGTCTCAATGGCATTGAAGAGATACTCTCTGATAGTGAGGAAAGGGAACACTCCCATTATGAGACATTTTGATTCCATCTTGATACACTACAGAACAAAAACATTGAACAGAAGTGCTAACTGCGGCATGACAAGGCTCAGTCGGGCGTCTTTATCGTGTCGGCACCCCCAGCCAGCGGACCACATGCCCTCTGGGCTGAGATACAGCACCAACACTCAGCTCCCATTATCAGCTGAGGTCCGTACCCCTGCGCGTCTCATCATCGCCATAGAATCTACCATGTACAAACACTGAATTTGGATATGTTTCATTGTGAATAAAAAAAAAATATATAGCAGTAGGACAGACCTCTCTTTGGAGTCTTTAATGTAGGTATGAATGAGCAGGCTGTACATCTCTGAGTGAATGTTCTCCATGGCAATCTGGAAGCCATAGAAGCACCGCGCTTCAGTGATTTGGACTTCCTGTGTAAAACGCTCCACCTAATGGCAAATAAATTATGTCAAAATCAGAAACAAAATCAAGGGACAAACAAATATGGCTGCAATGTGACTAATTACAGTAAACCCTTTCCCTCAAGATCACTCACCAGATTCTCGTTGACAATCCCATCACTGGCAGCAAAAAAGGCCAACACATGGGAGATGAAGTACCTCTCCTCATCTTTTAGAGACACCCAATGCTGCACGTCTTTGGATAGATCAACCTAGTGGGGGGTGGATACGTGTTATAATGAGAAAATGTTCTCCATAGCAATAGGAAGGGATTTATTAAGTACCATTGTTGGCATACAAAGCACGTTCTTACCTCCTCCGCCGTCCAGAATGAGGCCTCTGCCTTCTTGTACATCTGCCAAATATCATGGTATTGAATAGGAAAAATGACGAAACGGCGTGGATTGTCTTTCAAAAGTGGCTCTTCCTGTGTGTTGTCTTTTGTCGTTTTTGGTTTATCCTGGGAACGGATTAAAAAAAAAAGATAAATCAAGCTAGCCATTCGGGTATAATGTACGTGTAGACAATGTTAGCTCATACATATATAACATGGCACCAAACCCTTAAAATATTCAACGTTACCATCCGTTTCTTATTAATCAAGTGAATTTTAAAAGTTAGAAGAATGAAGGTGCGGACATGTAACGTTAGATGACTAGCCAACTTAAATTTACATGAACGCTGATATACCGGAACAAAGACTGTCCGCTGCCTGTGCTTACGTGGAGGCAGATTCGACAAAACGGACAAAATGTGAGCGTTTACAGACGCCATGGAGTCCAACTTCATAATATAGAAAAGGTTTTTCTATAAATATATGCTATAGGCAGACCAATAGATGCCGATTGCAAGTCACCAACGTGTTGGCGCGAACATGGTCCACCAGTGCAAGAATCACCTACGCTATTTTGAACCCAAAATACTAATGTAATTTTGCACTCGATTGCATTATTGTTTAAACAGCAAGCCAGACTAACTAGAACGAAAGCTACCGCCACGGCACGTAACGGCATAGCTAGCTAAACCACTTGCTTACCTCAGGATCTTCAAAGATTTTACGCGCCGTTTTGGAGGCAAGAACCCGTTTGTGGCTCAAGCTGGGAGGCTGAAAGAAAATTGATAGTCTAGTTAAACATCTTTTTTCACACAGCACACTAGCAAATTATATATCTAGCCAATGCTATTAAACTTAAAATATCGATTTGTACGAGTGTACCGTGTCTTACTTACAGTGTTTTCTTTGTCAATAAGTGTTATGTCATCAAGCTGAGAGATGATGGCGTTTTCATTCTTCTTGGCAAGAGGAGAGCGAGCGGCGAGCATTTTCAAGCGAAAGACGAGTAAGCAAAGTAAAAACGAAGGAAATGAATATAAAAACGGATCCAATGTCTGGCATCGAGTACTGTGAATATTCGGGTTCTGGTTGAGGAAGTATCCGAACTTTTGCTCGGCGTTCCCTTTTTATTGAAATCCTGGCGCTCGATTGAAACAACCAATAGAAGCAATGCTTTGGTTTAGTTTCGTCACTGTATAGTTAATTTGACCAATCAGGGTGCATTATGTGCACATGTGTCAACCCCCAATATGGCGGCTGTTTGTGTTACAAAATCAAGGCGGTGGAAAGTTACAAAACGGTAAGGAAAGGGCGCGCGCAGATTAATTGTTTTTATCTGCCAAAAATAAATACATTCATTCAACATTCCGATTCTAGGAAATATATTTTACAGTAGCCTACATTATCCACGTGAACTAAAGGATGGAATTTACGATGACTTGCTTACGATGCCTGATGGTGCTACTATGACACTGTTTAACCTACTTTAGGCGTCTAAAGCGCAAATTACCAATTGCTGCTGATCTTTACAAAAGTTAAATCGTTATACCGTAACGTTATTATTGTGGTTGTAACATATCATATTTCGCTTCGTTGACATCAAACAAATGCCTGTCCTGTGGTTCCCGCCACCATTAGGGGTGGAAACAGTTCCTTTAGAATGCCAATTTTCCCACCAAAAGTAAGATACTTACTAAATAGTAAATACCAGCAAACATGACAAGTTCCAATTAGGCCATGAATCAATGTAGGTATTATAATACTTCCTTTAGCTTTTATTTAGGCAGTTATTCTGAGATTCTTCTGTAGATGTGCTTTTTTATTTCACAAATGTATCCTATACCAGAGCGATTATGGCCTACACATCAATAAACGGAATATTATCAGGCGTACATTTGTCTTGTAGTTATAGCTGATGTCATAGACCTACATGTCTCCTAATTATTGATTTTGTAAGTTATAAGGAAAATATGTTTTGATAAACGCGTATCCCATGTTTTGTCAGCTGTTGGCTCCGTGGTTCAGGCAAAGGCAGTTTGTTTCCGCCTATTGGTTTGGCGGCGAAATATCTACCCGCACCCGCACCTGTTTGCCGGGAAAGAAAAGGAGCCGCAGAGATCGACAGCTAGGACTAAAGTTACCGTACTTAGTGTCATCTATACACCAGTCAATTATATGTTAACATTAGTCTCGTTCTCTGTGCAGCCAAACGCCACTTTGGTCCCATATTTTTTATATTAGGCTTTTATTATTAACGACAAAAACACCCACTAAGGTGTGCTGTTGAGTTCGTTTTGAGATAAGGCGCTTACACGGATCTCTTTTTTTCTTTCTCTCTCAATTTTGTGAATGTCGGTCAGTAAGGCATATGGGCGGGTACCATATCAGCCAGTAGAAGTCATTAGATCACGTTTCCAGATAAACGTCGTCTCCAATTGGTCACACCCCCTTCAAGCTCTGAAAAGGTGCAATGTGATTCGAGGAACGTTGTTACTGGGTCGGGTGGCGGTTGACTGTAGTTGTGTAACGGGATACGTAATGTTGTGTCGTCAAACCGACTGCGGGGGTTTATAGATATATATATACAAAAAGAATTGGTGTGTTTTCGACCCCGCAGATGTGAGATCTGCTTCCCTTTGACATTCTTGACTTGTCTATGAGCCTGGTCCTCCACTAGACCATTTAACTTTTTCGTCCCGATTTGTTTTCTTTTTCTTTTATTAACTATATAAAAGGGTATTGTGAAATGCGATTTCAGTAACTCATCGTCTGATATAGGCTACGGTGCAGACAACAATGATCAATCTAGTTACGATGTTTTTTTATTTTATTATTGTTAGACAAGAGTCATGAACCATTGCCTAAACTGTAAGGTAATTTAACTTGAATATACAAAGCTTGTCAAACTGCACAAGGGACAGCACGTTACCCAACAGTGACCATAATATCCAGTAATGGATTACTCACATATGCTATCAATTATAACATGAGGTATTTCTTTATACTGGCTACACTATGCCAAAAACGTTCAAGCTATCAAAAACAGCATTTATAGAACAATTATTTATTAAATATGTATAGCGGGAAAGTTGGTAGTATCACAGTGAGGAATACTGTCCACCGACATTTTAAAATACCAATAATATTATTCATGTATCAATAAATGCAGATTGGAATACAAATGACATTCATATATAGATATTGATTTGTACATATTTACAATCACAGACAAATAACAGAAGTAAAAGAGAAGCACAATGCAAAGGCTTTGGCAAAAAGAGTGCATACATTTTGCTAAACATTACATATTAAGTAAACATGATAACATAAATGGAAAGTACAAAATAAGCATGATAAAATTAACATAAATCCAGTGCAAGGTCAGTAAAATATTTTTTTGTTGTCCATGAATGAGTAGCAGCCTTTCTGGTTTGTTTCATTTGTCCATTGTGGGGTTGGTGAGACATACTCCTGAGGTGGTGTGTGGCGGTAGACAGTACATTGGGCTAATTGGAGGCAGACACCAGCACACTGAGAGGAAGATTGGAGCTGGTCAGCTGACCCTTTGACAGAGCCGTTTTGTTGAGGTCGCGGACGTCAGCTGGCCATGCGGAGGCCCGCTTTGTGGTCATGTGACGACGAGCGTGTTTGGTCAAGTGATCACTGCGCATAAAACGCCGATCACATACATTACACACAAACTTTTTTTCACCTGTGTGTGTTCGCCGATGGCGGGAGAGTTCATCAGAACGAGCAAACTTCTTGTCGCAGCCTTCCCAATGGCAGCTGAAGGGTTTTTCACCTAGAAAGGAAGACATTCAAAGCAACTGGTTAGTAACACATTACATTGTACATGTACATACATACAGTACATTAATTTTTATTTTTTCAGTCACTATTCAAGTAAATGCAGTATATTAATTAACATTTTATGAATGTCATGTGTAATGCCTACCTGTGTGAGTTCTGAGATGAGCTTTGAGGTGGGAACTTTTGAAGTAGGTCTTTTTGCAGCCTGGGAAGTTACAGACGTAGTTTCGTCTGCGAGAGAAGTCAGCCTGACAGGCACTGCTGCTCTGGCCTGAGGACATGTAAACTGGAGCTGGAGCCAAAGGAAGGAGCTTGGTGTTGCCCAGGGTCACCACAGTCTGTGGGCATGAATGGGCCTGGGACACTGGAGGCTGCGGCACTACAAACATCACAGTCCCCTGAGTCATCTGGGAGCCAACCAGAAGAGGCTGTGGGAAGGAGGTGGACGTCTGGGGTAATATCGGATTCTGACCCTGGGTCTGCATCTGGACAGGGGCCTGGACAAACGCAGAGATCATCCCTGTCCGCCCGTTTACTGGAAACACCTGGCACAGGACCGGAGAGCTGGAGATGGGAGACGAGGACGCGGGGGCGGACTGGGATGGAGAGGCCAGGGTAGGAGTGTATGGGCCTGCACCGCCAACAGAGGATGGGCCTCCATGCTTGTCTTCTACAATACATGAGCCAGTGTAGCTCTGTGGTTTAGTCTGCACTAGGCAGGCCTCAGGTACATGAGCTGAGGCACACACGGTGGTCTGAGGTGAGGAGGTGTCTGTCTGTTGGCCACAGAAACCAAGAGGAATGTTGTGACTGAGGGACCTGTCCGCCGTGTGCCTGATCACGCTGGTTGCCATGGCTCTACCTGCAAGAGCGGTGGACAGCTCTGTTGGTGACTGAGAGTCTGAGCCTTCAAAGATTGTGGTGGTGACAAGTTGTGGGCCTAGGTGAGGAGCATTCTGGTGGGTCAGACCTACACAGAGTCTGGGCCGGGTGAGGACTGGTCTGGGGACTGAGCTGGCCATAGTGGAAGTTGAAGTTACGACAGCCGTGGTTGTGGAGGTCTCAGCAAAGCTGGGACTGTGAGGAGGAGTCATGCACTGAAACATGGGGAGGAGTCATACATTAAAATCTAAATAATTTTATCAAAACATTTGTGTGTTTTATTAACCTAGCTGATTCAGTAAAATAACCTTCTTCATTGTCAAATTTCATGTCTGTTTTTCCTCTGGGGTTTCTACCTTTACTCTTGTAGACAGACATCACTCCTAATGTGGTATAAGATTTCACTTACCAACGATGAGAGTGAGATCAGGTCCTTGGGAGAGTCATTAATCTCGCTGTGCTGAAGGAGGGAGTCACAGGAGTCTGAGGTAGGGGTCAGCGGGCGTGGTTTGTGTGACCTTTGACCCCAGGAGCTCATGCTGACGAGGGCCTCGGCAGCCTCCAGGTCATGGTACTCGAAGGTGCTACAGGAGGACTGCTCACTGTCATCCCTGTTCCTCTCCATCATCACCACTCTGATATCCGCTAGGTCAGCCTGAAGGAGGCCACAAGATGGAGGCATATTAATCCTTGGCATTGCTCACTGCTGCTCTCTTTAACACAACATTGACGTCCATCCTCTATACGACACTTAAGCTAGACTGTAAAAGGATGGCCTACTTAAAAGTACCATGTACATGATCATGGCTTACTGTCTCCACACAGGAACATCTATCACTTTTTGTTATTTAGGCATGAACAAGGGGGCTTCAGAGGCCACTACGGCTACATACTATAGTTGGCTGGCATCTGCTGAATGCTTAACTGCACGTAGTGCGGCTGCCTAAGAGGGGTGGAGGAAGAGAGAGGGGCCCCCACTGCAGCACAGCCAGCAGACAGGGTACACCCAGTGTCTCACATAACATTGGACATGGGAGGGGAACCTCCCTTAACCAAGAATAGATAGAAGTGTGTGACGTGCTGGATCAACTATCCCCCCCCTCCCTCCCTCCCTCCTGCTAACTACCCCCACCCCAGTTTAGCATGTACAATTGTGTGGTTCATGGGGAGGGTACCCACATCAGACAGTTTAGTGGAGAAAGCACCATCCATACCTCCATGGGGGAAAAAATATATTCTAATTGAGGTTGGAGACACTCCTGTGCAATTGCAAGCATGTTATTCTGGCACCAGTAGGAACCCCTATCCAATGTTCACCTAATAAACAGTAACTCAACAATACCTTCTAATCAGAATTGCATAAATAATATTCTTTCTTAATTTGAGCTTTGTAAAAAAGCATGTTTAAGATGTTAAGAGACACTAACATTCACTGGAAATGCCTCAGCTTTACATCCAAACTGGCACACAGCCAAGTCCTTTGACATAAATACAAAAATAAACACAATGTTCTGTTTCTTTTCCTTTCATTGTGGCCCCTAAAATACAAATCCAATGTAGCTATATATTTAGGCTACGACATAACAATAGTGTTCAGTGGATGTAGCATTATGAGATCCCATAAATGATACAGTGACCGTTACTCTGGCTGAGGGGTATGGATACATTTTATTGCGTCTGACCTTAAATAAACCAGCCTGCCATGACATACCAGCACTAATATGAGCATGGCTGATTGATAGCATACAACTGCTATAAATTATGATACACATAAATTTGAATAATTATTTAGTCAACATAACAGTATCCATAACAACTCGATTAGCTAATTTAGCTAAAAAATTGAATAATTAAAATAACAAACTTACCCGAAAAGGCTGCTGTGGATTAGTTTGCGATGTAAAAGTCAGCATATGGAAGTATGGGTCAAAAAGAAACAGACAGAAGAGAGGCGACTAATCAAATGAGTCCTCAGCACATTCAAGTATTGCTGTTGCCAATAGCGTAGACTGGCCTCAGCTGAGTGAATCAAACGGGGCGACGGGAAAAAAAAACAGAAACAAAATTCAGAGCAGACTGGCGGGTGGTAACATGTTACCAATCAAAAACAAAGGTGTAGCGGATGCTGTCCAATGAGAGCGAATGAAGTGCGTGATCAGTACGTGACTACTGCGCGATTGGAGGAAACAGGGTGCGTGGCTGTTGGAGGGCGTGACGGAGGAGTCAGCGGTGTCAGAGTAAACCCGGTGAACTCGGCGCTCGAAAACTAGGGGAAAGGTTGAAACGGCGAACAGGCGAATCGTGAGATACTTGCACGCGTCTGGTTTGCCTTGCCAAGAGAGCGCGCGGCATGCGCAAAATGAGGACGCACAAAGAACTCAATGCTAAAAAGGTGCTTATTTAAAAAAATAAATGTATATAAGGTATTATTATTACGTCTTGGATTAAAGACTACCCGTGTGCTCTTGTATTTGGAAGCTTACAATTACAAATACTCTTTATTAATTTGAAATATCTCGATTTAATTTGTTGTCATTGCTTGTCAGTGTGATATTTCATTCATAACTCATCCCCCCCCCCCCCCCCCCATTATTTTATTTAAATATAGTTTCTGCATGCGTAAAACAAATCTTAACGATTTTTTGAAACTATTATTAAGTTGTGAAAAATAAGGACTGGATTCTTAAAATAACATAACACTGTCTCATTGTCTTCTTCCTGTTCAGTTTTACCCAGTAGTCGTCAGTGACTGATTCCACACCCTGCTCTGCCGCCCCCTTTCCCCTCCCCTCCCCTCGCTGGGTATGAACCCAAGGACTCCTGTCCTATGCATTGAGGCTGTAACCGTCTTCCTGTAAAGAATTTCAGGGCGGGGCCTGTGAGCCAGCCTCACCTCCTTTGTTGTGGCTGTACATTAACCCTTAAAAGGACCTTTGTATTTCAGTTTCTGTGATAACCACAACGAATGCCACATGGCGAATTGCTTTTTTCCGTTGGACAGGATCACAGATGATGAGCTCCACTTCGGTAAAAAATAAAAATAAATAAGAAAAAATAAGAATGCATAGATTCTTGGGAAAAACAAAATCTTATCAGAATCCTGGGGGTTGGTTTACGTCAGTCTGTTTGCAATAGAGGCAGACAAAGAGATGTTTCTCTTCCTGTTGTCTCACTTAAGGCTGTTAACCCAGAGAGCACACATTTCAATCTCTAAGGCTGACAAATTGTGTATATTCTGTCAATAATCTTAGAAGAATGAGAATAGTAAAAAAAGGCATCCTTACTTTCATAAAAATCTACCCACATATGCATCACATGTGCTATTGTAATGCTTCAAATACTTAGCTTTTTGTTGTTGAAAATAACTATTATATACTCTTTAGTGTGGTTTTAATTTGATTTAATGCCTGACGTGCTCCCAAAAAACTGCACTGAGGACAAATCTCATAGCCAGATATGCTGTTTATTCCATCCTATACTGTTCAGACTGGCTTGGGGTGAGGTGAGTTCATATTCATTTCCAAGTGAAATGGGGCTAGGAGGGATCAAATGAAAAACAGACCATCCTCCCAGGCACTAAGCAGACCCAGACAAAGTCAAGAGAGGGACTGGTGCAGAAGAAAAGAAACCCTGTCTACAGCTGCCTCAGTTCACCTCTCTACTTAGCAGTGTTCCAGATGAGACCACCAGTTCCACCTGCCTACAGCGAGCTCTCCCATACCACTCTGGGGACATGGTGTGGTTCTGCAAGAGTCTGTTCAAGATGTTGCTTACTCTTCTGCAAGAGTCTGTTCAACATGCTGAGAATATGGGGAAGGTGATGTTGGTTTGTGTGATAGTGGGAGAAGTCTGTGTTCAGTGTTCTGTAAGAGAATTGTAAACATGTAGACAACAACTCAGACCAATTGAGAGACACGAGGAGAGAAAATGTGTGAGATGTTTTGCTTCTCGTTTGAGAACAACCCCACATGCACGCACGGCGGCACACACGCACACACTGTCAGCTGAACACTCCCCCAGAGAGACCTCAAAACAGTGTCAGTACACAAATGAAATTTCTTCAGCAGAAAGCTTCTCCCTGTTCATCTCCACAAGGAGAATGAGCTCTAGCTCCAAAACATCTCTTCTGATCCTCCATGTACAGGTTGGGTTTCCAACTGAAGGTTGCTTTGTTTTGCTAAATGAATCTTAGCCAATTTATTTCTTTATGGTCAATGAAATCATTTGAACAAGGAAGGCATATTTCTACACACAGCTATACAAACCTGGTTCTTGAATCTTGGTTGCCATGTTTTCCATGTGTCTTCATGTTTTTCCTATATATGGCTGTATCATACTAGTGATCAGGGTTTTAGTCTATCGAGAGTTGCAAAGCACTGGGGAAAAAAATAATCAAAATTCTACAATCACACTGACAAATGGCAATATGAGATGCTAATTGGATGGTTGTTGTCCTGGTAACCACGGAACATGGAGAAAACCAAGGCGTGTCTGCTCTGCCAGACTCAAAAGAGACATTAGATTGGTGTATGGCACGTGATGGACTGGTAGTGAAATGACAAAGGAAAAGGAACTTCAGCCAAAGTAAAAGAGAACATGGCTGGTATTAGCATGCAACAAAAAAACACATTTGGGAAGAAAATCTGATCAATGTTCACTAGAGTTGGGGAGTAGCCTTCCAGCTCATCAAGTGACATCTGCATCTGTGTGGTGCTGTTGGGTCACATGTGAATGTGAGCTTTAGAACGAGGGCCCACTTGAGGAGGGCCTCAGGTCACATCTAGTTGTTGTAGCAGCAACTTCTTCTCAAGAAACACTCCCCTTCACTTCCATGTTCTGACCTTTACAAGTTCTGCACAGCTGGGACTAAAACACTCAATAACCGTGTCCATATAGGGACAAGGTTTACAAACAGCAGACTCGAGACTATTGCAGGCTCTTCTCCCAAATGTAAAGCACCCAGTCGTATAACACTGAGTTGTTCTGTGGAGCTGCTAACCTGCCGGGGGCCAGGGTGGGAGTAAATAAGGCCGCTGGGAGCTCTGGGCAACAGATGTAGCCCCCCCCTGCCCCTCCTCCATGGGGACACTGAACAAACAGCAGTGGCCTCACTAAGGAGAAACTCACGCACATAGGGAAATGAATGCCACTTAAGCAAGCCTATACAGAAGGGTGTGTGTTGAAGTGGGTGGGGTTGAGGTAATCCCCCCCCACCACCACACACACACCAAAAAAGGGAGGGTTTGAAGTACTGAGATGTTACATGTTTTCTGTAATCTTGATGTCTCTCATCTGGCAGACTCTTAACAGAGGTTTGCAGTCAAAAAGTGGTGTCAAGTGTGTGAAGTAAGTGTCAAACATTCAAATAAAATCATCTAATTTGACTTGTAATGTGACGAACCTCATCAAGTCAACACTCAGCAGTGAGCTCGTCTCTCACCCTCGTACCCCTTTCATCCTTGCCCGGCTCCGGTGGTGTTCCACCCCACACACACACACACACACACTCTCACACACACACACACACACTCTCACCCGCACACACACAGTTAGGGAGATGGATCTGGACAGAAACTTCACAAGACTTCGCTAATTCACATGTGGATGAATGTGGCCCACAGCCACGAGCTGAAGGTGACAGAGTTTGTCCCAAACTGCTGACACTACAGAAGGCTTACAGCTCCTTATAAGTGGCAACATACTTGCTGCTTTCTGGCTTATCATATATTGTACTCTGACACATTGTTAGACATTCAGGAGGACTGTAACTGTGTTTTGAAAAGAAACAGAAGAGGACAGGTTTGACCTTAAGGTGATAAGAAGTCATGTTTTTGAGCAGTGGGGTTTGGGATACCTATTGAACAAAGCCATTGTGTAGGCCCAGATGGGTCTTCAAGAACAAAATAGCATCTTAAAAAGAATTGATATGGTTTATTCTCAAAAGACACCGTTTTTAAACAAACCCTTCCTGTATTTTTTTACTTCCTTACCACATTTTCTCTGCCAAAAAAGATTCACATTCACAGCAAGATAGGCATTTCTCATATTTATGCAGAATCACAGAGATTCTGTACACAAGTAGAAAAATTTTGCTGCTATTGTCCAGCTATGCACATATAAATACATATCAATTCATATATTAGCCTTTAGTTTACATGATTGGTAAACTTGCAAACCCACACACCAAATGACACAAGAAAAATAAAACACCAATACATTTTCACCTAAAACACAAGATGAAATTGCCTGCATGAAAAGAATTATACACAATACAACACATATTAACTTATGTATATGCATTTATACATACATACACACACACACACACACACACACAATGTTTAACACATTGGAAGTCTTCAATCATGGAATACTTTTACATGAACACTAATGTCACAAATGTTCTGTCAAATGGTTGGTGTGAACAGTCCAAATGTTGCATTGCCGATGAACACCAGTCAAATTAACCTGAAATGTCTAATTTTTTGTTTTTGTCCAAGAGGTAGCATATCCAAGGGCATTGTATATGACAGGCAGCCGTCAGGAAAATATAATTTTCCTTGAAGAGGTCCTGTACAGTTGTGTAAACAGATGACTAATCTTGTTCTGAGGGCCCTTGGGAAGACCCCTTGAGTTCAACCTCCACAGGGCCCATGCTGCCTAGATCCACAACCCCGGACTAAGGTCAAATCTCAGTCAGAGTCAGCAGAAACTGCCCCCCCACCTCCTCCATGTGGATCTGGAAGGCATCCTCATTGGTGTAATGCTTGATTATGTTGTCGTCCATGTGAACCAAGATCCTAATTAGGAGATAGAAGGGGTCCAATCAGGGAAACGTCTAAGATTTCCATTATAATGGAGGCTCAGGAATGTTCTCTACTGTAAGAGTACAAAAGCCTTACCCTTTTTTGCACCTCTTGTATACCTTTCCCATTTTCTCAAGAGGCAGCTCATATTTTTCTGTTACCTGAAGGGACAAGGACAACAATGGGGATAGTCTGGTTAGAGTTATAGGTGTATTACAACTGCAGGGACCAGTCAATACAACACATTCCACCCTGTATCACTATTGATGGCTGTGTGCATTGTGACAAATTACCACGTCCTGTCAGAAACAAACAGGAAACGACTCCTTTTCCTGTGACACAAGGTGGCACAGGATGCTTGGCTGAACTGCCTGTCATTTTAAAAAGGCCCAAGGCAAAGTGAAGAAGACAAGCATTCAAATGAACTCACTGCCTCTAGTAGTCCTGCTAGAGTGGGCGTCCGCAGCATCAGAGCATCAAACACCTCCTCTGCTTCCTTCCGGACGTAAAGAAGGACTGCAGAGACAGAGAGAGAGAACGAAATAGAGTTACAGGGGTGTGGGTGGAAGAGAAAAGAGGAAATGAGACGTGAGATAGTTGTTATTCAGGACAGTTACACTAGAGTGGTCATATTTGTATGGGTCTGACAGAAGAATACAGAGAAGTCCCTGGTTGAATGTGAGGTGAGATATGCTCCAATTGTCCTAAGAACGGCTTGAAGTGACACATTCACAGGTGCCCATGGTTAGACAACTCCCACCTCTCACCCATAGGAGAGAAATTCAGCTAACTTGCATTCTACAAAATGGAGTCCAAATCAGTGTGTTTACGTGCTCGTTGCTCCTGGTGTCTAGGGAGTTAGCCAAGAGCCTGTCCAACAATAGACTGAGCCTGAGAGAGAGTGGCAACAGAAAACAGCAAACAAGCTTGAATCACTCTGAGAAAACCCCCCCCGTACATATGAGTGAAAAGCAGTCCCGAGACACAGCTAGGCTAGGAGAATGATCACGTTTCCTTCGAAACCCCAGCCAGTGTGGCTGTGTATTGTGTATCAAAGTGGGCAGTGCTTTGCAAACACGTGGCCTCTGTTTACATGCACCCAGTCAGCTGGTGTTGGTGGGCGCATGCCAGAGCAGCAGCCACAGCTGCAGTCACAGCACCGCCAGTCAGAAGCCTCAGTCTACGTCTCTCTCTAAACACAGCAACAGGCTGTCAAACCCTCAGTTACTAACACAGCAAAGAGCAGGTTCAGATTATTTTCTGCCCCACCCCTAACTCATTCTCTTACTTTCTTTGCACTTTACCTTTTTCTGGATCATCTCTCCGGGTTCTTTTGTTCTGCAAATAGTCAAAGTCTTCTACCGTGTTGTAAAGCAGTCTCTTCTGGCCCAGGCTAAAACAACACAAACACAAACATACATGTCCTCGAGTGTTAACAGCTGTTTTCGAGTAAGTTGTCCGCATTGTCCTGTCTTTATCAGTTTGATTTGCTCTTGATTTTGTCCTGTGAAATTAAAAAAGGGAGAGATGCACACACCTCTCTTCAGTGTCTTCTGATAGGCCTGTCTGTGAGGTGACAGTAAAAAGATCAAGAGGAGGAGAGAGAGAGGAAGATCCTGATGAGGGACACGTCAATGAAAAGGATGATTTTAATCACGATTACTGAACACTCTAAAACGGTATCATCAGCAGGGCCCCATAACTGGGTTTCGTGAGTTCATTTGTGTTTGTGTGTATGTGTGAGTATATGTACACAAGCAGATAAACAAAAACCAAAGCCACGCGGGGCATCAGCCGCAGCGTCAGAGGCTTACGTGGCGCTGGCTGCTGGCGTACTGGACGTCCGGGATGAAGAGGACAGGCTCCGTCTCCATGTCGCTCACAGGTTTGAACATGGTGAAGTCCTGCGGGGGCTTCCCGTGCAGCGCGCCATGCAGTGCTGTGGGGGGAGAGAGGTAGGCCAGGTATCATTTGTGTGCAGTCCGGAACGGCTGCCTGTATGGAGGTTTAGTACAGTGTGTTTCGACTGCAGGGATTAGTATTTCGCATCAAGGCAGGCGTCTTCAGATGATGTTTACAGCTGGCACTCAGTGAACAGTATGTAACAGACGGAGTTCGTATTTCCTACACAAGGTTTTTACTTCTATATAGGGAGTTATTATGTGACAGCTGCTTTTCGTTCCATTTCAAGTTTTTCATTTGAACTTAATGAACATGGAACAAATTATATATAATTAAATGTTATATTTAGGAATAAAACATGCTAGTGATTTTGGCATTTAAACCAATTGATTTCTGACTGAATCAGGTTCCTTACATGCTAAAGTTGGGTCAAGGGCCTTGGTTTTCCTGCGACTCTGCTTCCGGTCCTCATCCCTGATCTTGCGTTCGGCACCTTTGTCGCAGAACACCTTGATCTGGCTGTAGGCCCGGTGTACCGGCTTGTCTCTGTTGCTACCGCAGAGGTAGGTGTCAATCTGGAGGTTAAGGGGCAGGCCCCGCACCCCTTTCTGAGGGGAGAAGTCTGTACTCAGACAGTTCACCGACACAAAGATCTGAGGGCCAGGCAAAAAAGAAATATTTAACCGTTTTGTATGTAACATGGGCATGTTTTGAGGAAGGACACTATATAACATGAATCATGTTTATAGAAACTTAAGGACATGTGGTTAGACGTTTCAGGTACGATGCACTTCAGACAGCGTTCCTAACTCATTCCTCTGCATTACGTGTTTTTCATTGTGTTAGTCGCCCCCTCATGGGCAATTCATGCTACTGCTTCCTTTGTTTGAGAAAACACTGTAATGTGGAACAAAGCACACAACAGGGTAGTCCTATCTCACCCGTCCTTCTCCCTTAGTGTCCCATGTGAAGGAAATGGCATTGAAGGCAATCTCTTCAATGTTGGAAATTGTGTGGAAGCTTTCTTTGTAGTCCGCTGGTTAAAGCACAGTGCACATAAATGATTATTTACATTCTGCTGGAGAGAAGAGCCATAAGTAAACAAGTCAATGTCTGTGTTAATGTAAATGTATTTTCCCAGTGTATGCATGCATGTGTGTGTGTCCTTACCAATATCAATGCAGCGCTGCTTGGCAGTATGCTGTCTGCTGTGCCAGTACCGCCAGTGTTTGAGCTGGTCTTCCGTGAACTTCTCATCTCCAAACAGCAGCATCACAACACTCTGAAAACCCATAAAGCAAACGCTGTGACAACCATTGCTAAATAACCACATTTATTGTTTTAAGTACGGTTTTTCTGTTAGTAAATTACATTTTCAAATATGAATTTCATATATCATACCCTTGCTCTGGTACTTTGTTGGGGAGGCACCTTTCCACCACCTAGATCCCTGAGAGTGATGGGATAAAACTGTCCCTTGTTTAGGTAGCTCATCTGAGTGGAACCGTGCTTCGGGCGAAGCGACTGGGGGGCCTCCAGCATGTACTCAAAGTGTTGACTGAGAGAGCAAGGGAGGGAGGGGGGAGAAGGAGAGAGCAGGAGGGAGAGAGAAAGAGGCAGAATGTCTAAGAAGCCGCATCATGATGCTACTGGTTGTGTTGACAGGGCTGTACAGTTGGAGCTTCTGTATGTTTGCTTGTGTTACCTGGAGGCTGTGCTGTAGGGAGAGTAGTGCTCGGGAGGGATGGGCGCCATCCTTAGCTGCAGCTCCTCAGGCTGAGGAAACACCTGGAAAGACAATTGATGGCGATTGCATAAGTGACAGTGCATTCAGTATATGTGCTAAGTCCAGTATGAAGATTAAATAACATATACACTTCAATGTATAGGGCTACCCGTTTTTATCCGAATTTATAACACTGCATGTGACTGGGGGCCTTTTGAAAGGGGGTTGTTGTGCTGTCTTAGAGTGACCGGAGGAGAGCCCTACCTCATTCCTACTGTCCTTGTAGGAGTCGGCGTAGGTGGAGTCAGGGTCCTGGTTCCTGGAGCTATACTGGTGTTGGTTGAGGTGGCGGCTGTAGGTCATGATGTTGGAGTGGGACCCCTGGGTCTCGTGGAGACTGAGAGAGGGGTAGGACTGCAGGGTGCTCTCAGGGCTGCCCGAGTAGGAGGGGATGGAGCCCATGGTGTCGGTTTCCGGGAACTGAGTCTTCTTCCTGCGGCTGCCAGAGATGCCCTGCACCACCGTGCTCAGAGGGACGTTCCTCAGCGTGGTCATGGCCAGAGGGGTCTCCTGGACGGGCAGGGAGAAGTTGCTGGAAAAGGAGAACATGTTTGGGTTATAAACGTTTGACTTGTCAGAATAACAATAATTAATTTGGCTCTTGTACAATGCAGTGACGGTACCAAAACAGATACTATTACAGACACATTTGATTATTCAATGCCACAGTTATAGCTTTTTATGGCATGTGAAAGAAAAGGTTTACATTTTGTCTGATTCAGAATCTCCTAAGAGTACTTCTACTTTGGGATGTCCAGCAGTCCTCTTTTCCTTAGGCACCTGTTGCAAAATAAAAAGCAATACATTGTAATTATCCAGTTTCTAAAATGTCTGTATCCCTTACTGCTAAAACAACCATTGTATCACAGAGCATTTGTCATTCAGCCGTTAGTATCCAGCATTGAGATTGAGATGGAATGACGTGGGGTACTGGACCCTCCGTAAGAGAGAGCGGAGGGTCGAGGTACCTTGTAGTAATCATAGAGGAGACCCAGAGCATTGGCGCTGTCCTCATCCCCATTCACACTCATCATGGCCTTGGAGGCAACTGTCAAAGGGTTCTCCAGGAAGGCTCTCCAGGCATTGTCTTCCTCGATGAATCCCTGGGGTTGGCCATCATATGACGGGTCACTTTGCACCACCAAGCCACCCCTCTTTCTGCACAGACAATGAGGCCAGGGATAGGCACTGGTGAGCCAACATTTATGCAAGAGTAGAACCCAAAAAACTGAGCTGAATGTGTATCTTCTATATAACGAGGTCGGTTGGTGTGTAACTGCAACAATAATTTGCGTTCATGTGTTGGAACGAAAGAGCAGAGGAAAGAGGAAACATGTAAGGTAAAGAGCACTGAAAACCAAATCCTGCTCATCCAGTGAGACAGGTCTGACACGTGCTAGGGCTCGGCTAACAACCTGCCTCATGACTGTCTCCTCACTGTGAAACTCTATTATTCTGACGACACTTTGTTGGTAATTTTTTTAAACATTTCTTTTGGTTTTAAAACTTGACCGTTCAATGCATACCAGAAAGAATAATAACAGACAAAAGTAGTATTAAATTATTAAAATTGTAAACGCTGCTTTAAAAATAGACTTTGTCCAGGCTTGACAAAGAGACACATTCAAAACAGTCAAAGAAAAACTGGATAAAAAAACGTCAAAACAGAAGTACAGTATAACTTCCCAAGTGACCAACAGGTAGTTCATATTCAAACAACAGTTACAACTGGACTATTGTATTACTCACTTGGCAGACTCCTGTGTCATTTTGATCCGTCGGACTGGACTTTCGAGTTGGAACGGTAAATCCGATCCGTCCACTATGAAAACTGACAAGATCCTAGTGGCACGACTTATGTCAGTAGTGTCAGACAGAACAAGTTAGTCACCTTTTTTCACCCTAGTTTTAGCCGGGATCCGGTATGATTATTTCTGTGACGTAGGCCTACAGTCTGGGGCGGGGTTTGCAGGTAGATTTCTCAAAACAGTTCAGTTCCGCACCACATCATGCATGGGGAAAGCCACCTGAATCCAAATCAATACACTTGCGGGCAGATATTCATCTTTGAAATAAATGTACCTGCGAAACTCTCAAACCGAAGGGACAAGTGCTGCCCATGAAGTTTCATGATATGTCACACCTTTGGAGTCACTTGTGTTCAAAAGTCTCAAGTATTTCATGCAAATGAGGAACTAAATAGTTAGTGAAACAATAGCCATCTCACTGTCACAAATGTCCAAACCTTAGTCGTCCCCCCCCCCCCCCCCCCCCCTCTGCCCAGAAGCAAGTTTATGTGACCACAAATAACAAGCTGAAAGTTTTTAGTAGACAAAGTATGGGAAATTTTCAAATTATTTTTTATTCAAAGACCAATTTTACAAAAGGACAAAATATATACAACAGCAAATCACACACACACAAAACCTGTCTACCAATACATCTGAACTCCACAGTAATTAGGTAAATGAGTCTCTTCCTTCAGTCACCAGAACGTGTTTTTCTAGTTTGTTTCCATGGTGTTTACCTAGTGTTTTTCTGGGCGTTGCTCCTACTTTAGTTTGGGATTTTTTCGGAGGAAACGTCTCTCTACCTTCAGGACTTCCTCGTACACACAGCTTGGTTGGACATTCAGGATGAAGGAGAATAGCTGCAGCAACCAAACAAACATTTTGGGCAGAGTGTCTTCCACTTCATCATAGTGACTCCTGCAGCCCCTGGGGTGGAACGGAGAAACGTTATTGTAATAATCTTATACTTTTCTCATCCCTTGTTTGGTAAGTCTTTCCACAATATCTATGATATGTGTCTGTGTCTGCACAGCATCTGGCCCATTACTACTATTTTAGTTTTACTTTAATTGGTGACAAATGGACCATACCATCACCAGAAACTGGAAGAATCCATGTGAAGCAAGTAAGGAGGGAGTGGTCACTGCATCTCAAAGACAACCATAACAAAGAGAGTGAGACTGACCATGCAAGAGTGAAAATACAATACAAACCCCACATTAAACGAATTATTGTAGAAATGACCACATCATAAGGTCTACCATGACCGGTTGAATCCACACTCAACTAACAGAAAGAAGCAGAAACTGCCTGAGCTGAATTACATGATATGTACTGGCAGTGCAACTATGTAAGCAGTAAACAAAAAAAACAAAAAGCAGTAGAGATATATAAGAACAGAACAGGTTCTCCTTGCTTAACCCCTGGAAGTACTACGTGGCCAGGGAGGGAGGGAGGCCTTACCTGTCCTGGCAGACCCTCAAGGAGGGGTGCCAGTACGTCGGGTTGGAAGGCTGGAGTTCTCCATCTCGCAACACTACCAGGCTGCCCAGGTTCTGCTGGTGCAAGCTGGGCCCGTCCACAGCCCCGTGCTCCTCGTCCTCCTCCCCCCAGCAGAAGCAGAAGCTGGAGGGAGAGGAGGGTGGGGGGCTGGGAGACGAGCCAGACAGCTTCTGGAAGGTCATCTGCAGCTGCTCCGCAACACCTGGACACACACATGGAGAACGTGTGGTGAGATGTTTTATGGGAAATTGAGACTACTGTTAGAAAATGAACGAAGGAATAGAGAGGGAGACTGACACAGGGACAGAGTGTAGTGCGGTCATTCCGGCTCATTTCACAGCCTGTTAACAATGTAAATAGTGGTGTCTGAGGTCACATGAAGGGTTGTTAAAGGGATTTGGAGCGACACCTACGTCTTCTCTTGAGAACAACAGTCTTGTACTTTTTCGACGTGTAAAGAACTTTCTGGGACTTCCAATGCTTTCTAAAGAGAAACCATAACAGAAAAAAACATCAGTTTGAGTTTAAAAATAGTGTTGCTAGGTGTAGTATATCAAATAAAGGTTGATGTCGATTTCTCTTTCTGCTACCTAGCAATGTTCTCCTCTTGTCTCTGTCTAGCTCTGGTCAGGGCAGACTCCACCATCTTGTACCATTTCCTTACATTGAAGCAGTTCTCCCCTGTTGGACAAGTGAAAAGGGAGAAACCGTTGGATTAACACTTGATAGAATTGTGCACACCTGAGACTTGCATTTCAAAAAAAAACTTTTAATTACATTTTTGACTTTGAGAAGAAACATGACTTAAACTGATAATTCTTCAAATTTTTGTCTGAGAATGCAAGGGAGGACAGGGTTATAAACCATACATCTGTAGGATGGGGCAGTCAGAGCTGGGGAATGCAGTCAAACAGTGCATGCAACATTCCACCAAACATTTAAAAACGTCACACCCCTTGGATGTCGGTTAAGAAAATATATGACATTTGGCACGTTTTGTCAATAATCTAGATCCAAACTCATTCAGTGCTTTTTCAAATGTGCACCGATGAGTCTTGTTAAGGTTTGCAATGACGTGACCACATCCAGCAGAGCTTTATCATCTTGAAGTGTCCCTTTAAACGTACCCCTCTGTGCATCACTAATCTAGGAACAAAATAAGACCAAATATTTACCTGGAGTTTCTTTATTCATGTCACTGGCAGTGTTTGCCAGATCCCTAGAGATTAAGATGCAGGTAATTGAAAAGGGTCAGTGAAACATTTACATTTTACATTTATGCATTTAGCATACGCTTTTATCCGAAGCGACTTCCAAGAGAGAGCTTTACAAAAGAGCATAGGTCACTGATCATAACAACGAGATAGCCCCAAACATTGCGAGCAGCAAAAACATGAAACATACATGGTGGAAAACCAAATAAGTGCCAAAGGGAAGAACCATAAGAGCATGCAGTTAAACAAGTTACAATTGAACAACACGAAACAGTTACATTACATACAGGAAAACTTTCCCATTAGTAGATACACATATCTGATTACCATTCTCTTCTGTCGTCCAATTTGAAGAGTAGTTTCATGGTGACGAGGATCAGGGCCGCGGCCTGGACGTCGTAGAGAGGGAGAACACACCTGGACTTCATGGGTTTGAAGCTGTGAAGGGCCTCGTCCTCCATACCAGCCTGTTCTATCACCCGGCACACAAAGTCCTGTACTTCATCTGAGGACCAAAAGAACAGACATGTAGATGACAGTGACGAACGCGTCCGCGTGCACCTCGGAATGATTCGGATGTGTTGAGAATGGAATGCCTGGAAGTGGAAGCAATTGACCGTGCAGAACAAATACTAAATCTCACTTCAATGCAATGCCACAATTATTCAGCATCACAGCAGTGGTAAGCCTAACCACAGGATGAACAGAATGTGTTTTGTGGAAAGACGTACCTGGCAGGTTGACTTCAGTGAGGTAGCGGATGGTGAGGAGGGAGGGGTGCAACAGGCAGTCCTGGGTGATGGGGGGGAACGGGGGCAGGTCCAGGAACACAGCCAGGCTGCAGGCCTCCTTATGCAAGGCCCTGTGAGAGGGGATGGACTTCAGAACACAAAGACTCCCGTCAGCCATCCCCAAGAACAAAGGTGTTATGGTGTGTTGTTGTTGTTGTTTACATTTAACTCTTTTACACATGTAACAACTAGTACCAGTTGTTACAAATGTACGGCTATGTAACAACCCAGTGTTACGCATGGGATACTGTACATGGGCTGAGAGACATGTAAAACGTACAGGAGACTGAGCAGGTGAACGGGCGTGTAGCAACATGTTGTAGTTTCGGTTGGCCCTGAGCCAAACACCTGTTTCGGTAAGGACATGGGTTCAAATGACTGTGCTCGGATCAAAAATGCGCTGTATCTTCACGGCCGCTGAGTTTGAGGTTGGGATATGGCGACGGGAGCTCACCTCCACTCTGAAGATGAGCGCGTCTCGGCCGTAGAGCCTCATCTCCTCTGGGAAGCCCTCGTGGGCGTTCACATAGGGGATGCACCCCTCGCTCACCAACCTGCACAACACAGACACGCAGGAATGTGGGAAAGAAGTTCACTCATAAACTCGTGTAATGGTATAAATGTTATTAAATCTGACCACCTACTAATCGTGCTGTGAAGTATGGTGAACTGGTGATTTCTAGACACGATTCTGGTGATGTTATGATTATGAAGTTAAGTATAGGGATTATGATTATGATGATGCTGTTAAGTAGGATGATTATGATGGTGTTTAGTATGATGACGTGGGATTCCCAGTAAGGGTTTTGTGGTTCTGACCTGAGCAGGTCTGCCAGTGTGAAAGCCTCCCGGGCCCAAAGCAGTGCCAGGTAGCACAGCGCCAGGGTCTTGGGCATGCTCATCATCCTCGGACTCTTGCGCTGGTGTGGGGTGAGATAGAACGACGCGTCCACGGAGCCTGAGGTCACCGAGAGCCCATCGCTCAAGTTCTCTGAGAGATTCAAATCACAGGACATACAGACACAAAGCGCCCACAGGTCAAATGGATGATGGACAAACACACACACACAGATGGACAAACAGTACCTGCTGCAGAGCCTGCTCCGCTGCTCCAACCCAGCTCCTCTGTCTCACTGACAGACCAGACGGAGGATTCTGGAGCGCTGTCTGACTCGGAGTCCTGGGTGCGCTGGTAGGAGGAGAGAACAGGGGATTTCAAGACTAGTCTAGATCCTAGATGTCCTTGTGCCGGGTAGCTGAGATGTGGCTAGTAAATACAGACCATTCCTTGACACTGACCACTGAAATACTGTAGAACTGTGCACTTCAGATCCTTGACCTTCTCCTGTACTTTCTATATGCACTGTCTGTAAGTTGCTTTGGATAAAAGTGTCTAATAAATGAATAAAATGTAAAAAGTAATGTCACTGTGTAAATATCACTTCTACCCTTACTTGCCAGGTTTGATTTTGTTGCTAACTCACACATGCAACGGGCCAACTCTCATCAACACTGCTTCAGACAGCAATGCCACCAAATAGCAAGCTCTTTCATTCAGCAACTGACAGACAGTAAACTGCTGAGGAGTGATTTTTACCAATTCAACAGGCTTACACCATATCAGATATGACCACTAAAGGGCAAAATAACCATTGGCACTCTATACTTTTGCTATTTCTTATCGCTATATTAGATTTTTTTCTCTCTGATATATTTTTACTATTTGCTGCTGTTTTCCCCACTAACTGGTCTCACTGCTTGTTATGTCATTCTTGCTGCATCTGCTAACTTTGACTGTTTCTACTGCCATTACTGCATTTTAATAATTCTTTAAATGAGCATTTATTTTCTTTTAATGCCACTTTGTAGCTGTTGCTTGCCATGTCACAATAATGTAATGGTCCAGAATGAACTTGTGTAATACTGTGCACATACATCTCTGACTTTGGCTTGACCCTTACTTACCACTTTAAATTTGGAAGTACTGACAGGGTCGTTGGTGTAGGCTTGTCTGCTTTTCTGAAGGTACATCCTCCAAAACTTACATAGAACATCGTCCTACAAAACAGAACATGCATGACAGATGTTTAGCCAACCCTACACATGTACAGTGTTTTCTATTGTTGGATCATACTGGAAGATGCGGTGTGAGTTAAAGTTAGCTGGCTGTCCTAACCCTGGCAGGCGTGTGCATACCTTAAAGTAGGAACAGACTCCCAAGTCCAGGAGGGCTTCAGCCTGGTGTTTGAGGATGAACTGAAAACCCTCACAAACCATCCATTCCCACCCATGTTCTGAAACAGACATACCATAGATTGTTGCTTGTGACTGACTAAACAGAAACACTTGATTTGTTGAAGAATAAAGTTCATACAACACACCTAGTTTTTTGGTTTTAGAGGACTTTGATATAGAGGATATCCTACTGCAACCCATCATTAAAGTGCTTGTATCCACCACTTCTCTCGTCCTCTGTGTAAATGGAATATGAATGGTTATAGCAAATCTTTATTAATCTAACCATCCTTGACCACTGTACTGTAGAACCAAGCTTAGCTTACCTCAATCACATTGTGGCAAGATTTGCAATAGAACCTGCCCTCGTCGGATATGCCCCAGTCCACTGCGGCACACATGCTACAGGGCTCTCTGTATCCTCCCTGTGGAGAAGTAACTAGCATAAGAGGCATGATACAGACATGCACACAGTGACTGACTGGTTATCTAATTGTAAGCCATACTTGCGTAAATTTCTAGCATAGTTGGTATTTATATCGATATAATACATAGTCTAACGGTTTGCGAAATTATCTCACCGTTTCTTCTTCGTCCATTTCCGCAAGTGACAGTTAAATAAGATGTAGCTAACTAGCTCACTCACATGCTGAAATTAAACTTCCTGTGTGTTACACGTAAATAAATCCGATAAGACTTTCAGAATTTTTCCCGAAGTTGCAACGGCAAGATCTAACAATAGGGGGCGAAATTGACTAAATTATCCGTTGGTCTCTTCTTCTACCGTGTGATAACTAAAATTAAAAATCGCATTTTCAGGGATAATTTCTCTTGACCCTTCTTTACTAAAGAAGAGTTGTAAATACAGCACATCCCTTTTGCTTTACTTGACGGTGGGCCATTTTGTCGGTAGGATTTGACTCGGGTCAACGTAGCCTATGTTGGTGTGTTTGCGGATGATAGTGCGGGGGTGGTGACAGCATGAAAAAGCACCATGGAAACTACAACATGGGAGAAGGAGATGGCGTGGGTAGATTCAAAGAAAGTAAAGCATTTTTATGCTATACATTTGTCAAAGGTTTTAGGCTTAGTCCTATTTGATATATTGTACTTCTGCTGTCATTATGTTCGACCCTGTTTATTTTCGCGGAACACTGTTAGGCAACCATGACTCAGGGACACATCCTAGCAATGGGAGGCTACGATATTGTGCCTGTACAGCAGTGCATTAGACAGATAGCCTATACTTTGTGCTCTATATAACACTCCCATTTTAAAAGCTAAAAGCCACTGCCTTTTCCAGTGAAGCTGCTTAAAAAGAGACACATTGTCCTCCAAAGGTCCAGTTTTTATGCCTTGCTGCCTCCAAGGCTGCCTTTGAATTCTTTATGCAAAGTAAAGCCCCGTTGTCTATGGAAATCAGTAACAGTCAGTAACTGCCTGTTTCCCTGCCTACACACCACAAACACGGCACAGTCTGATATGCACAGTCGCTGCTCTCGCTGTGGACCAGCAGATTTTGTATTCTCTTTGTGTTTCACAGATGGTAAAGGAGGAGGAGGAGATGGGCGTAGGTTGTCAGGTGATGTGTGGGCTTGGTGGTACAATCTGTTGAAAAATACACAGAAAAAAGGGGCACAGGGTCTGCCAGTGTTAGATGCCTCTATCATTAATATTTCAGTCCTTTTTCTTCCCCCTTTCTATATCTCTCTTCTCCCCCCCCCCCTCTCTGTCTCTCACCACTCTTCCTCTGACACAATGAAAATGGCTCTATCATACATTGGGATAAACACAGGGATTTCATATTTTTCTCCACGACCCGAGGCTCAACCCTAACTCTCTCAACCAAACATCTCTCATCTTCCGCAGCATTCTCGGAAGCTCTCACATATGTGAACCGTGAACAACAAATTCTTTCCAGTCCTATTTTTTTTCTTCTCTTGCATACTATTGTGGTGTGATTGGAGTCACATTCCAGGGCCCCAAGGTTGGAGCCCGGGCAGCATGTTTCCGGGGTGAGGTAATGTGGGAACGCGTATGCCTATCCCTGCCTGTACAGGAAGGAGACCCTCCCTGGGGAAACGGGTCTGTCTGAAAGACTAGCTTCACTGTAGACCGAAATAGACTCTTCCAACACAACAGCCCCAAAGCAGGATTATCATTACTATCTCTCATCACACCATAAATCATACTGGTCAAGCTCCAAAACCTACAAAAACAGACTGGGTTAGAATCTGCACACAGTTCCAGATCTCTCGCCTCTGTGTGATGGTTTTTTACAAAGCATGCAATACTAACAGAAGCGTGTAATGCGGAATAATCATCGAGCGACCATAGATAGGATAACCATGAAGGAAGACGGAGTGATGAGAGAAGGCGAGGTGCATCTGTCCATCAATCCCCCCTCCTCCCTCCTCAGATCTGCACAGATGCTCAAACCCTGGGTTGCTGGCAGCTGCCCACCCCTCAGTTGTGAGGGTTTCCATAGCAACAGCGGAGCTCAGCAGCCTCCTCAGTGGAGGATGTCTCATGCATAATCCAAACTGGTATTTCCAAACTGTTAATCCAAACTGCTTGCTGCCCATTGTTGTCAAGTGGCCAAACAAAGAATCACGATGATGAAGCCTTTTTTTACATGCCATTTAACAGGTAATAACTGTATACTGTGACATTCATGTTATTGGTTTATTACATTAAACAGTTAGGCAACATTATAGACAGTGTGTACTTGTACTGCTCCAGGAATTCACTTAGGGTTCTGGGAACAATATTCTTGCATTTCCTAGAATCATCCAGGTAATGCCATGTTATGTCTTAAGAGGGAGAATTCCCTCAGGACCTTTCACACAAATATTTTCCCCTTGCTTTCACCACCCATTTCTCTGTCTCAGCACCACCACCCCACCCCTTGTCCCCATGCCAGACCTGCCAGAGAGAGACAGGAAGAGTTCCGGAACATTCCTGGGGTCAGGTCTGGACAAGATTAAGCTCCTCGATGTAGAGGCTCTGGCTGTAACAGTGTCAAAGCAGCACCTTTTGTGACCTCTCAGAGAGAACCTGGTTAAAACAGTATAGAGTCGGTACATGGGAAGAGAACACACTGACGGTTGGAGTAACCAAATGTGAAAGGAAAGCTATCATGTTCAGCACCCTCCCCCACCTGAATGGTTTTCTCTGCCTGTGTGTTTTTGCTCTCTCTCCCCGCTCCCTCTCTCTCTTTCCATATCTTTCGCTTTATCTATCTTTACCTCTTTATGTTTCTCCCTGCCACCCTACAATCCCTGTTTGTCCAACCCATCCTCCAGCCCCCCAATTCCAACCCCCTCCATTGTCTGGAGACATTCTTTGTGTTATGACGTTGTTGAGCTGAAACATTCAAACTTCCCCCTCTCTCCCCCCTCCTCTGCGCCATGGTGCAATAGTAACTTTGAAGACTGGGGGAGTTTCCCCTCAGCTGCAATCCCACAGTGGAACACTACCATATCCACAAGCACAGCTGGTCGGACTGACACACACTGGAGAGCTGGTGGGATTGTGGTTATGTAGCATTAGTACAGAGTGTTTTCCTTGTTTGTGAGAATGGGTGGGGGGGGGGGGGGGGGTCCAAGGTCCTCTGATGAACAGTCCCCATCTTTTGTTTACTGCCCCCTCACCATGTATTGTGGGATGTTTCAGACAGGAGAGCCTTCTCTTGTCATTCTGGAAAAGGTGACCTCACCATGGCAGTTAGTCAAGCACCCTGTCAACAGTCTGCTGTCTGGCCAAATGAAACTTGCTGTCTACACATAGGCTTCTGTCACCAACACCAGGAGAGCCATACATACTTCCCTGCTAGCTAGCCAGACTGTAAATTGAACATGAATGAGGTGCAGGAGATGCAGGTATTTGGCATCTCTGTGTATGTGTGTGTGCAAGTGTGTGTATGCATGCATTATAACCTTGACTAGCACTCATGAGAACACCTGCTCATAGACAGACAATGAGAAATAGCTCCCCGGGCTTCGTTTTCAATTCAGTGTCGATCTGCAGCACCACAGAGCCCACCCAATCTCCCTTCCGTGTGGGAATGTGAATAATGAAGGGCCAGCCCAAGCCTTCCTCTCTCCCTCTACCCAAGTGTTTGGCTTCCTGTCTCTGGTAGTGAAAGCCTGAATCAGGTACAGACCTGAATATCCCTTAGCAGCGTTTTCTTCCCTGAGGTGGGTACTGAGAGCAGTGGGTAATTGAGTGACGATGGGGCCTGCCAACACGATTACCATAAACTCTAGTCAGCACAATGTAGGAAGACTAACCTTCGCTGTCCGTCCCTGGCCTACCTTGTGAGAGAGAGTGGCCAGTCACAGATGTGGAAAGTACTCAGAGATTAAAAACGTTATGTTTTTGATTGTAGCAGAAGTTTTCATGCTCAGACTACCTTTTGTGTTCTTTCACATTCAGAATACCAGCAAAGACCTTTTAAGAGACTCGTATGCGAAACAGATCTCAATGACAAAGCCTTTTAGCTTGATTGCCTTTATGTAACAACCATGGAGTACCAGCTACACTCAACAAAGTACAATAAAGTAGTCTGATCCATCATCCACAAGGTTATTGGTTAATATCACATATGCTCAGAAGATCTATGGAAGCCTGGCTCTCCTCCCCCGTACCTAATGAATCTTATTCCAGCATACCGTCAACAATAATTCACCCCTTTTCTAATGACTATTGACCCAGGGGCAGGCCTGAGAATGGGCCCACGTGATTCTGGTCTCCCTCTACCTGAGTGGACTGGCCTGCTGTGATGATGGTGCAGGTGGAGAGAGAGGGCTGTCCACAGCAGTGTCAGCCCGCCTGCTTTCTGTGGAGGGGCATTGTCTCATTAACCTCTGAAGAGCCAGTGCCAGCTCACCACATCCTGGGATCACTGACCTGTTTATGCAGCACTTTATAGCCCTGTTCACTGACTACTGGTGATACACTCATAAACCTGGTAAAAGATAGTACGGTACAGAGCACAGAGCAGTCAATGTAAAGGTTTCCATTTGAAGTCTAAATGATCTACCACAGCTCTGTGGTCATAGGAAACATTTAGTTTTTACCATATGTCTTTCACGTAGCCAGGCAGACTGTTTCGGCTATCGTGTTTGAAAATATTGTCACTATTGATATTTGTAGTTATATCTTTACACCAGCTGACTGGTGTATTGACATTATCTGTCTTAAGACTGATAGAAAGAAAGGAACATTGCTTTGAATCCGTATCATTAAAAAGCTATCGCCCTCGCCCACCCCCCACCATGGCTGACCCTGCAGTCCCTGCCTGGCTGGCACAACAAAGGGAGGCCTGGGGAAACGGATGGGGTCTCCATGGTAACACTGTCCAATGGCATTAGCTGCAGACAGACAGAGAGGGTTGGAGGGGAACATCCTCAAGGACCTGAGCAACAAAAAGAGAGATAGGTAAGGAGAGAGAGAGAGAGAACGGAGGGAAAGCATTTTGTAGCATTTAACTTCCATCCATCCCCCCTGAGCACAGCATGTAATCATGCAATACAGCATCAAACAAAGTTTCACAAAAATAAAGACTGTGTATACTTCTCTGTCATCGGGAAGCCATCGAGTGAACCAAGAGAGCTCTGAGCGACAAACGAAGGCTGCATGTCAGGCGAGGAGATAACAACACAAGTCAGAACCGGCTATTTCTGGAGCTCTTGATGAACAGCGTCCTCTCGGTTGTCATGCTCTCAGGAGAGATGACATGAGGGCCATGGGGGGTAGGGGAGTGTTTAGGGATGTCCCAGAGGACCAGCCCCACTGCGTTCTGACTGAGCGAAGCACAAGACACCCCTCCATCTCAACAAGACTCCTCTGTAACAGGATGTGTGCTCACAACCTCTCCACCTGGGCCATGATGACATCCAAAAATCCATAGTACTCCTGAAAGCAGGAGCCGGATAGCTTTCATTCCCCCCCCCCCCCCCCCCCCCCCACACACACACACACACACACAAACCATGCGCATTGGTTTTCTCCTTGTTAATACCTCTGCACACTCAGAACAACAGTGTGTGGGTGGGCCACTCACTAGTTACCAGCACTTTAGGCCAAATCAACAGCTATTCCGCGATCAGTTGAAAAACATACAAATTGTGGAGAGCTACTGTACTGTCTTAAGTACTGTACTGTTCCTTCATTCAGCCTATATGTACATTACAGAAAGGGTTTGTTTTCTGTGAGGGCCAACTTGGAAGAGAAGGCTGTTTTCGGTGGTGGCAGGAAAGCCCTGCAGCTCCTCTGGCGAAGCCAAGGGTGCTCCTAAACCTGACCATCTGGCTCCACACTCACAGGATATTTCTGTGAGGTTTCACAGTCACTCTATCATTTTTACATGACAAACATTGTGCTGCTTAAGGACATCAACAAACTCAAGGAGCAACTGTATTAATACTATTTATATTATGTTGTACCGTTAGTCTTGTATAAACTCAACAAATACTAATTTACAGTATTTGCCTGTATCAGCACACATTTACCTAAAGGTAAAAAAGATACCTAAAGTTGAGGTAGGTCTATTAGCCACTATGACTTCAGTCCACATGTTTAAAGCTTAAATTTTATTCCATTCGCTGCAATCAGTAGCATTGTGGAACACATGAGAAAAGCAGAAGAGCAGAACAGAGAGGTAGAGCTGCAGTGGGTCTTTCCATATGACAGTAATTCACTCTAATCTCAGTGGGTTTGTGTGGGACGCCGCCCACCTGTTGTGTAATGGCTGCGTTCCTCTCCTCCTCCGTACGGGGACGGCGAGGGATGTGGGTGGACGCGTTACAGCTTGATGTTCTCACACTGCTACGTTCTCATCAAAGCTGCGTTTGAGTTTCTTTCTGGGTCTCTTGGGTACTTCAGAAGCCTAACTGAGCATCTTCTTTGTCGATATTTCATTATTCGTCTTTAATCTTTAAGCAATTCAACATCTGACTGACCTGCTCAGTGCACTCATCAAATCATGTCATCCACTGATAAGTAATGTTTACATTTAGTACTGGATTATTCTTCAATCGTCCTTCTAAAATACACGTACTCTGTTTCTTTGCTACAAATTGGGCTTTAATACTATTGGTGTAATTAAGCACTGGTGGTTTAATTAAGATGGGTCTTCTCCCACTCGATCAAACAAGTGATTAGTTTATCATCATGTGTTTGACTGTTTGTGTGTCTTTGAAGATCCAATATATTCACTTTAAGTGCTTCCTTTTCACTCTATTTCTTTCCATCTTTCACTCTCCACCGTTCCCTCTCTCCTGCTTATTCACTGAGAGGCAGCTTGAGAAAGATCTCCAACTTAAACAGCTCTGAGGCTATTTAAAGTGGCAATGGGCATTTGCGATGGTGTTGGGGAAAAGCGTGGCAGCAGGAAGAAGAAGATAGAACACACAAGGCATGTGTTTGATTGTGCAAGTCTATTCAGATGTGTCCCAGGCTACACACACACACACACACACACACAAACACAAATGTAAGCCTTAAAATCGATCCAACATTTTACATTAGAATTTACAGATGCACTCCTCTCTTCCTTGGGATCCACCCCTTCAAGTCACCCTGACCACCAAATGTCCCCCAGGCTGGTTCATCCTCACTGCTTGTTTAACTATTGTTACTATAGCAACTCACTGTTGTCTTCTCATCATGAAGCCCCAGTTACCTCCTTTGTTGCTGGGAACACATAATTAATTGACTGTTGAAGACCTAAGTGGGCAGAGTGTGCAATAAACACCGTTGTTACAACACAGGACTGGTGACATACCTTCATCTTAAACATAGTGATTCATAGTAAATTATTGCTGCATAGTACACTCTTGCTGCATAGTACACTCTTGCTGTTTCAGAATTTGATGAGATATGACTGATCGTCTGACACCGATTGGTATTATCTCTGTCACAGTGTTTCTGTTGTTATTACATATCAATGAACCTTATTCGAATACATTAACCTGTCTTTTATACTTTTGAGATACCTCTTGAGGTATATCCTATTTCTGTTGAAAGGACTGAGAATATGTGTTGCAGATACCTTAGGAACAGCAAAATATGTTTTGACTCCAATGCTTTTAGTAGAGCAGTTACAGTATGGTGAGCCTTTGTCTTGGTTGCAGACAGCAGGTACACAGTCCACGCAACAGTGAGAGATACTGAGCATCCTTGAGAAGAGAGAACGTCTGGAAAAGAGAGAAGATAGCAGAAGGGTGGAGAAAGGAAGGGTGGGATGGGGACTGAGACAGAAGTGGAGCAGAGATGAGAAGTAGAGAGGAGGGAGGGATTAAGGGATGGTATTATTAGAAATAAAGACAGAGACAGAGAGAGAGAGAGAGAGAGAGAGAGAGAGAGAGAGAGAGAGAGACGGATAGAGGGAGGAGGGACCTTGGTGAAGGTCATCACACACACTCTCTGCCTGACACTTGGGGGGGGGGGAGGGGGGATGGGCGTGGCTGCAGTGAATGACAAGTGAGAGCTCCTTCCAAAGTGTGAGCAAAACCTAACATGCTGTCCACTTGGAGAGATCTGAATTATTCATGTGGTCTCCATACTACAAGCACACAGCAACAGCCTCATCTTCCAGTGTGTTCTCAGGGCAGCTCACCACACACTCACAGTATATACACACATACTACACATGTATGCACAATGGCGAACGCTCTCACACACATGAAGAAAAATGCTGTCAGTGCAGAAGAAAGGGGGAAAAGATGAACTAGAAAGATTTATGGTAATTGTTCTGAGCTGTGAAATAGAAGCAGAGAATTGGAAGCCCTGTGTTAGCTCTGTGGGTGGTGCAGCCCCACAGACAAGCTAATTGGCTGTAATTAGGGCAGATGATGAGCTGAGAGGCCTAATTTCAACTTACCCATTTGATTAGGAACACTCACATTCACGCACGGGCCTAGTCAAGCACGACTGGAGTTAGCATAGGAGCACAAACACACACACACACACACACAAACACACACACACACACACAATAAAAGACTCATCCAGAACACAAATCTAAAATAACAGGTATGGACATTTACAATGTGTTATCTTTGTACCTTTCGTTCCCTCTCTCCTCCTCAGATCTCTCCGTCTCGTCTTTACTGGCAGGGCAGTGTCTTCGGATACTCCCCCACTCTCTTTATTTCTCTCTTTGCCTATCTCTGTCTCTCTCTTTCCCCCCCCCCCATTACGCATTACGGCTTCTTCTCCCATTCCCCCCTATTTCTATCTTTTTCACATGTATTCTCCCTCTCCTCTATCTCTCTCTCTCTTTGGGGGAGGAAACCTCCACTCAGCGTAATAGAGGAGGGCAGCTTAACCAGACATGGGAGTCAGAACATTGGATCGGAACACAGAGTATTGTATGGAGCACCAACTGAACTTGGGGTGCACTGTTACAAACTGTTCAGTTGGGGATCTCAAAGTACAGCCTTACGCCCAAATGTGACATTCCTCATCATGACCCTAGAATGGCTGCATGTTCAAAAGTCCTTAATGGCTATAAAACCTTTATAATGGTGGAGAGGAAGGGACTGAATGTGTATTTTAAAAGTACATGACTGTGTGATCTTTTTATGTGTTTCACAAGATTTGCAAGTGCTTCCAGAAAGCCTAGTGAGGAACTCAGAGGTAAGGGAACACAGGTCAGCCTGCTAGGTTGAAGTTTGGTTTGGTCTCACAGCACAAGAGGTCTGAGGAGGTAATGGTGACTTAGATTCATGTACACAGAGAGAGGGAGAGCGATGAAATCCCATTGTTTGATGGATTTCCCCCAAGCTAAAAGGAGGCCTCCTGAAGAAGACAGCTAATGATCTGCATTATTGATGTTCCTCTTTTGAGCCTTGCCTGTGGGAGCCAATCTTTAGAATCAATGTCACTCTTTCTGTGCTGATAAAAAGAGGGGCTCGGCCTCTCTGCATGTGACACACAAGAGATGGGAGACCTTCTTTGAGTATCCTTTCTCACTCTCAACATTTCCTCAGCCCATGTGACACACACTCACACGAGAAGGACAACATTATGCTGTGTGCATGTCGGAGTAGTTGTGTACCATCCCATCATGGCTAGCTTCCATGCACTGAAGACCAGAAGACAAATTAGCCCACGTGTAATTAGAGGAATATGGGAGAGATAGAGAGATGGGGGGGGGGGGGTAGAGACAGAGAGGGGGGGGGAGAGAGAGAAATAGACAGAGAGGGGGGGGGGGGGGGGGAGAGAGAGAGAGAGATAGAGAGAGGGGGGGGGAGAGAGAGTGTGTAGGAGAAAAAAAACTGAGGTGGGAGCATATTCCCCTCTAATGGGCTTTTAATCCATGCACAGCAGACGCATGAGAATGCAGCAGCAAAACTAATTACTGTGATGACTTTTAAAACAACAGCTCTTTTTCCAGTCACAACATGCCCGTCAAGAAGACAAAAGTCTCACTCTATCTTCGTTCTGGTTTACCGCAGGTTACTTTACTGCATGGTTCACATTTGTTAAATATTTGTCCTGGACCTAATACTCCTAAATAAACATACAAAGTTAAAGAGAGAAATAGTAGCAATTTACTAGGTTCTTCTTGTTTTCTTCTTTCTGCTTTCTTCTTAAAATGCATTTTTGTAAACAACCAAGATAACGCTTTGTTGCTTGGTTTGGTTGTGCATATCCATTTCTATCAAATTGCGTACAGAGGCATTTTGGTCTGTGCCCATAAATAACGTCCCTTGGAAATTTACAATTTCCCTTTTGCTAGACCTGTCTCTAGTCTGGCGATACCAGACTAGAGCACAGGGTTTCTGTAATATTCTCTTGATCAGTGCATTGTTTGGTCAAAAATGACCTTAGATATCTAATATTCTTTTTTTGGTCTCTCTGGATTTCTTTTAGGTGACATCTGGATTCCCTGGAGTGAGTTTTAGTTTTCCAAAATCAAATCAAAAAGCTGTGAGACAGAGGGAGAGAGACCAAGAGAGACACGCAGACAGATATGTCTATGAGATGTTTAGTTAATTTTCCATCTGCCCACTTCTTCCTGTCCTATCTTCTTAAGTCCAGACTTGCAGACATAAAATGATGACACTGACATGCATAAACTACCACTTCAGGCTTTAAAACCACAGTTTCCCCAAGAGATGGTAAAACAGCAGAGGTAAACAAAGGCCTGACTGACACAGGGACCCATTTTTAAGGCTGGCCTAGGGGTGTCAGAAGACCATCTCTGCACATCTATCGAACTTACCACTGGTTTCCCAGTAGGGCTTGTTTTATGAGCAGGGCCACACCTGGTTCTTTTAAGTAGTTTTATGAGTTTTCTGAGGCTTTTGTAGAATTCTTACCTGAGGTTCTGTTAGTTGTGGTTGTATTTTGACAGTGACATGAGTTCCATGGTGTGACTGCATAAAGGGTGTTGGAGTAAAAGAAAACCTAGTTTATCAGCAAGAAGAATTTTTGTGTTATCCAGTATCACATTGCTAATGTCAGTTTTGAGGGATGCATTGTGTCACTTTTTTCTTTTGTGAGGTTGGGGGGGGGGGGGGGGTGGCGGCAGGGTGGCCATTCTCTGACCAATGGTGGCCATGGCCCCCCCTGGCGACCATGTATTATGTATGTACATACTTACCAATGAGTATTATTTTAAGGTGTTGCAATGGTTAGTACATTTACATTTAGTCATTTAGCAGACGCTCTTATCCAGAGCGACTTACAGTAAGTACAGGGACATTCCCCCGAGGCAAGTAGGGTGAAGTGCCTTGCCCAAGGACACAACGTCAGTTGGCATGACCGGGAATCGAACTGGCAACCTTCGGATTACTAGTCCGACTCCCTCACCGCTAAGCCACCTGACTCCCTGTAGCCATGAGTAGTCACTCTAGCTACTAGACAGCCCTCAGACTATGGATCGCTTCACTTCAGTGTCCTCAGTTGTGCATGAGCACCCACTCAATATCAGCTCAAAAAACTCTCACCTCCCCACACTTTTGTGCAGCCACACATCCTCAACACCAACCAATCACAGACTTAATAACCCACTATTTCTACAGTACATCATGCTCCTGCCAACCGCTCACCCGGAACATGCATTTATAGTGGCAAAAAAAAGAAGATAGTTATGGCATGTGGCAATTCCAGCTTGCTTATCAGATTGTGTTCACCATACTCTCCCTTTTTTCCTCGGGTGCTCTCCTCTTGGGTCCGCAGGGTAGGGCCTCTGGGGCACCGTAAGCTAACAGCCACAGGCACGACTGGGGAGTTGGAACTGAAGTGTAGTTTGTGTAAGCTGTGCTGTTGTCTAATATTTCCCGGCGTCGTGACTCAGTGTGTTCTCTTCCATTAGTCAGGCTCTTCTCATTGTTTATTCATGCTCAATCACTGGGAGGCATTTAGGTGTGGCGCTGGGGAAAGTGTCTGCGGGATCTTTGATCTCACCACAGAGGGAATAGGGAAATATTTGATGGATAATAATTAAACAAGTCACGTTCAGAAAGCATGAGTCTGTGGAACAAAACAGCTCATAGACCGAGATAACTCATAAACTCAATCTGTTTGCATGGTAACAGTTTTTGTTTTCTAGGAACACAATGTCAAGATGATAAAAAATGTATATATCTAGCTATCTACAGTATCTGGATGGAGCTTCTCCGCCTTGCTCTACCTCCACACCTACTCCTCTCTATCTGTCTACTTCCTGAGCTCCCTGCCTGCATTTCCTCTGTCATCTTATCTCCCTCACTCTCATTACCCTGCCTCCGTCTCATTCTGATTACAGAATTATTAGAGCCCCCTCATACATCCGTATGGCGACAGATCAATTTAATCATAATTCTTTTCTCTTTTTTTCAAACTGTCCCCTAACTCAGTACTGTCTATCCTCACATACACTCTACGGTTTCCTTTTCATTCTGCACTCCAGACAATTTGTATTTTCCATTGCTGATTGATCTTAGAATAGTGTGATATCCATTAAGTTTTAGATATTATATTTGTGGGAATCCCAAAAGTAGAACAGAGAGTGCACATATTTATCATGTTTGCTTTTTCCCAAGCAAAGCTTTCATCAAACTTTAATGAGCCAGATATCTCAACTGAAAAATCCATATCTAATTTTCATAAAATATTATTCCCATATTTGCACTAATAAGAACTAATTACTTGCCCGCACAACTCATTGCTGTATAGATGAAAACTTCTGTAATTTTCAAAGATTGATATATAATAGTCACACTTCAAAAATATAACATCTCTCTAACTTTCTTTCTCAGTACTCTTAAGCAGGTCATCAGTTTGTACTGTATGAAACGTGAGATGAAAGATTTGAACACAACTCTGGTTTCTTCATTCTCATTTTTTCTCACAGTGAAACACATGTACAATAGACGACAGCATCTCTCACAGGGAATTAAGCATGTTCATTATCTAGCTGGGTAGGGGGATGGGGGTAGGGGCACAATGCAGTCTCCATGTTTAAAGCCTCCACATAAGTTAATACATGCCAACAATGATTGACATGGACCACCTCTCGCTGGTTTCATGTGGCCCTTCACGTTGTTATCTCTGTTGAACTTTACATAATTATGAACTCCTTCAGCTGACCTGGAATCAGGTTACCCAACCCAGTAGCCTATAATCACTAGAAAACATTATATTGGTATTTGGGATCCAGGCTGAAAGCCAGCTCCATGCCATTGCCTCAGTGGCTGGTGAAGAGGTAGACTGGGATGCATGACTAAGCCCGATACAGAGATGAGTGACGTGCACCAGCAGGAAGAGGATGCGATGCATCAACGTGACTCAGCATTTTGAGCTCACACAAATCAATGGTGTGAAATTGATTGAGCTATAATGACATCCAATCCCTTTAATCTTGATTAGAATTTATTCTTTCACATGCTACTGAAAAAATAAATTAAAAATACGAATTGTTAGGAATTAGTTCCACCGCCAACAAGCTTAGCATACCAGAGCATTAAAAAGTCTAGTGTGAGGAATTGCTGTATCATTGCAAACCACAAATTGATTAGCTGTAAATGTTCCGGTGTACTGTACTGTACTGTCCATGTACTGTTTTTAGATGTTGTGTTGGAGAGCGAGGTGTTTGGATGTAATGGGATGCCTGTCTATAGTCTCACTCTTGTATTAAGAAGGTACCTTTTGTTCTGTACCTTCTGTTAGCCATGCCAGCTCCCTGGTATGGCTAACAATACAGCTCTGCTGGGTCTAACAGACACCAGACGTGTGTGTGTGTGCATGCGTTTGTATGTGCATGTGTGACTTTGTGTGTGTGTGTGGTAAGGTTTGGAAGGATTGGAGCACAGACTGAGCCTGCCTTGTTTCCAGGCAGGTTTCAGGAGGCGAGACAACGCCCAGAGGCTTTTTTTCTGTTCTTTTCAGAAAGAAGCACATTACGTAATGCCGGCTGACAGCTCAGAGACTGTTATGCGCTTGCCAGCATGTGTGCCATATACTTTGGTATGTGTGTGTGTGTGTGTTTGTGTGTGTGGTGGGGTGGGGGGGGGTGGATGAGAGCGCAGGGTATGAGTTTGAGTTGGGGGGTCACAGTGGGGTCTGGCTGGGGGAGACACTCCCTGGCTGAACACTCACACATGCCCACATGCAGCAGTCTGTGTCCCACATTCAACTGAAATCCAGAGAGCAGGCTATGGCTGATGTTATCTCCTGTCTTAGTACTTCACCTTTCCTCTGCTTCTAATGGTTCGACCCTCTCTTCACACTCTCAGAGGGCTATCTCCACTCCCTTCCTCCCTTCCTCCCTTTCTCTCTCTCTCTCTCTCTCTCTCTCTCTCTCTCTCTCTCTCTCTCTCTCCCGCTCTGCATCTCTCTCTCTTTCTGTCTCTCTCTCCCCTCCCCCATCTTAGACAGGCAGAGAAGGCACTGTAGATTTCGACAGACTCGGGAATAAAAACCCATCTTGACTGCAATTGAGGGAACCATGTCTCTGACAGATCTACCTGTCATTCGTCAGAACCCGTATCTGTCTAGGATTCTGTCATCAGATGGGCGAGGCTGTGACACAAAGTGATTCACTGATAATTAGAAGAAAGGAGGGGATGGTTGCCAGTAACCACCTTGTCTTTGGTTCTCAAACTGTCTGTTTGGCAAAAAAGCTATTGCTGAGCACATAGATGTGGGGACACTGGACCTCATCCCAACAGTCTCACTGTGTGATGATACTAATGATGAGGGAATCCATGGGCTGCCATCTGGAATGATGGTGTCCTGGCCACAGGGCAATGCTCATTTAATTGGTCTGGTATATAAATGTACCACTGGCTCCCTTCAACGTTGCAAAATAAATTACAATGTCTCTACTGTACATAGAACACTGTGATGGAACTGTATTATTCCATTCATGTTTCACTATATAATCAAAACACTGAGAATATACAGTATAAACTTTTGGTGTGTGTGTGGGGAAGGGGGGGCGGTGGCTTTCTGTGAGGCTCAGGGAGGAGACTCTGGATTGGTTGGACTGGAGTGGCTGCTCCTTACTGGGAGAGTCCTGACCTGACACATGCAGGGGAGGGTCTAGTCTGGGGTGTCTCCTTCCTGATCTTTATGCACTGCAGGGCTTGTCTGTCTGCAGCTCTTGAATCAATAAAACAATGTAACAGCGAAGGCTCCTCATTGTCTATCAAATCTATTACATTGATGGAAAACTGCCTTGGTAATATTTATGTATTAACATCTTCATCATAATAATTTTTTTAATTCATATATTTGGCAGAATATACTGAAATGAACATTACATTACTCACATTTATATTAGGCTATGGGCCTACATATTAGCATCATACAAATGAAGGATACTCCTGCACAAATCCTTCCGCCTGTCTTGTCTTCCAGCAAGCTGAGATCAAACCACATCCATCTGTGTCTTCCACCTGCTTTAAAAGTTCACAAAAAAATAAATTAAATCCTACACCCACCACACCCACTACTGATTCAGACTGATTCTGGCTACTTGTGTGCACGCGCGCGCGCGTGTGTGTGCAAGGGTGAATATCCATGGCAATGATGACGTCATCTCCCTTGCTCTAATAAGAGGAGACCCCGTGGCTTCCAAAGTCTGCCTTCTTTCCCCGCGCTATAGCCCTACTGGTTATCATTTTGAGTGATAACGGTAGGTCCTTCACAATACCGAGGTATCATTGGGCGAACTTTGTATTGGAAACGCCTTCTGGTCAGGGTTGGTTGAAGGCGTACAATTTTATTCCACCCAGAGCTGAGAGCTTACACGGAGGGGCGGCTCGGAAACATCTCAAGCTTGGGAGAGAAAATACTTTATCTGGTAAAGATGAATTTGTTGGTGATTAACTTGACATTTTATTTATTTATTTTGTTAATAAACGTAAAGTGACGTTTGGTAATGTTAAATATCTGCGCGTTAAAGCCACGGTGTAGCCAGCCTACTAAGTAGTAAATCCTTTGCTGTCAGTGCAGCCAAATCCGTCAGGCCGGGGCGTCTCGTGGGATAGTAGCTAGCTAAACTAGCTAGCAAACGTTGCAAGCTATTTTGTCTTATCTAGCGAAGTGCTAGTTAAGTTATTTTAGTATTCCACAAGCTACCAGTACTACGTTAATAGTTAACATTGGCTTTGTAGCTAGCATTGCGTTCGTATTTGGTACAAACCAGCCAACACTATTTCCCTGAAGGACAGTTAGTTAGCAGGGAAGGTAACTCTAAACTACTTTTACGTTAATTAATTGTAGCTATGTGATTTAGTCTGACAATGATGGATAAGCAATGTAGCGTTACAGTAGTAACAAATGGAAGGCGCAGTAATGCTGCAGGCCAGCATTATTGGCTGTCAAGCATCAGCAGCAGCATCCGCAGCAGTTGGAAGTTGATTTTATCTGGTTCGCCACATTTTTATGATTTTTCCATTACGACAGATTAGTAATAATTTGTTTGTCCCCGTCTTTCCAGGTGCTCTGACAGGATTACTGATATTCTCACGATCTTCACCTTATTGCTCCAAACGGTTGTCCCTCTCCCTTCTCTTTGGACTGAACAGTTAATTGCGAGCGACAATTTGAACACATTACATAGACATGGATAAAACGGAGCTGATTCAGAAAGCCAAGCTAGCCGAGCAGGCCGAGCGTTACGACGACATGGCAGCATCTATGAAAAATGTAACGGAGCAGGGAGCGGACCTGACATGCGAGGAGAGAAACCTGCTGTCAGTTGCCTACAAGAACGTTGTCGGAGCTCGTAGGTCAGCATGGAGGGTCATCTCCGCTATCGAGCAGAAAACTGAGGGGAGCGACAAAAAGCTTCAAATGGTCAAGGAGTACCGGGAGAAGGTGGAGTCGGAGCTGCGAGAGATCTGCAACGATGTATTGGTAAGTATTGTCGAGCCGTGTAGCCATGTTTCAAAATCACAAGGATTAGCATTTATCAATTGAGCCATTTTGTAATGCCTATTTGGAAAAAAGGACAGGAAGAGTGACGACGTTAGAATGAAATCATCTCCAAGCCTGGGGGTTTAGCACAAGCAACAAATGGGGTCACTCGGGGTATAAAAAGTAGCATGGTTTAAGTGAGGCACTATTCACTTGATGTTGATACAATTGTAATAAAAATTGCAGATTTGCTATACTACAAATGACAATTGGCATCTGTAATACTCACTGTCACGTTAGACAATGGCAGTCATAATTTTTCACAAGGAAGTATTTTCATTCACAGACTTTTGCTTTTGCCATAGTGATTTTCATCTAAAACTGCTGGAAGGCTGCACCAATTTATTCTTTGTGAGCAGTGGTGCAGTGGAATGACCTACCTTCTCTACTCACAGCCCAGAATCAATATATCTGTTGCAGGCAGAAAGCTGCACCTCTCCCCCACCCCCAACCGTTTCTCTTGGAAATTGCAGAGAATACTCAATCAGGGTTTGTCTGACTGAGTGAGAATTTACTGTTCAGATAATCTTAACATGAGTGGTCCTGTTTGGAAGGAGGACATTTCGCGTGAATCTCTTTCGCTGGCAGGAGTTGATATGCTAAATGAAATGAGGCAGAACAGTGTGAAAATTGGGCCACCAGGAGGGTTCTACTATACTGCAGAGAGACTAAATTAGGATTGCACCATCCTTGTCCTTAGAAGGAGGGGGGGGGGGCCTTACTTGGCTTTGAACTTCCTATCTGAACTGTTTGCTGTTTCTGTCTTATCGGTTGTCTCCATGCCAAAAGGTTTATTGTTGCACCTGCGAGTGGGTGTGGTGGTCATGGTGACAAACGGCACTTGTCTTTTTGCTAAGATTACATATCGTGGCCCCCTAGTGTTGGTCCCAAACATCCAGTGTCTGCCTTCTTGGGTACTATGTGGAAGTGTTGAAGGATACTGGCCCACTCTGTCATACTGTGCTTGACCTTACCATCAGCTTACTGTGTGACTCAGCCCATGTGTATGACTATCCTCTGTTGTCACCTTGTCCTGCAGCAAAGTAAACCTGAGCTGAGGAAGAGTGTGTGTTGTTGAAGTGCTAAAAATAGGGCGCAGATATTATCGCCGTCGGCGGATTAAGAGATGTTTGTGCGAAAGCTTAGCTGCATTGTTCAGCTTATCCCCCTCCGAACCATGGGGGTGTCCTGAACATCAGGGCCCCATAGAAAAGGAGCCCTTAGAACAAAACAGGCTATTGAAGCCTAATGCACTTCCTTCACACAAGTGCTGCTGGGTGAAATGGACTAACGTCATGTTTTAAGCTCCGTTCACTGCTCCTAACCTCTACGAACGTTGATGTTGGTTTGGTAGCATCACTGGTTTCCTGTCAAAAAGGGAACTGACTCCTGTTCTCCCACACACTATAGCTAGAGGGTCCTAATATTCTTTACCACTAGCAATTTCTCGAGTAGCTTGTCATGTCTGCTGGGAAGACTGTTCAGAAAGGGCACAGTCATATGGGGAAAGAAAATCTCAGTGTGGTCTATCTATTCCAGAGCAAGCTGGGAGCTGGAACACCCAATTTAAAGCCGATCCACAGTAATCCAGATTGCTCCGTCTTATATCCGCACCCTTTGATCCGGTCTGTGGCGGTACTGGCTTTCTGTGCAGGCTAGCAAGCAATGCAGATAGCACCTCTGTATTGCAGAGACCTTAAAAGCCACCCATCTGTGGCCTCATCACATCCTGTCCCTACCTTCCTGCACTGACCCTGGCACTCCTCATCATCATCATCATCCTCATCCAGGATGGAGTGCCGGTGGGGCTCCTGCAGAGCGAGCTCTGAGGACAGCATCTGTGTGCTCTAGTTCTGCGCTGGCCATCTGGTAGACTCGCCCTTCCAGGCCCCCATCTGGGCCACGGCGTGCAGGCTCTTTATTACCTAATCCTAATACTGTTAGGCTACATTCTCCAGAGAGGCACAGGTACACGATTCAGGGACTGAATGTGATTAGTGCTGCTGGACATTGTGGAAGAACCTGGTGACAGATGTGATACGTGTAGCCTAAATGAACTAACCTAGAAAAACCCTGTAAGAAAAGACATGTCATGGGCTATGTTGTCTCAACCTGATCAATAATACGGTAAGCCTTGCCCTGCTGTCGGTGCCCTGTAAGGTGCCCTGCCCTGCCTTCTGCTCTCATACATCTTCTCATCTCTGCATATGTCAGGTGTGCACATTCCTCTTCTCCTGCTCCGTGAAGGCAGCTCCCTACAGCAAGCTCAAACGCTTGCCAGGGACAAGATGGAACAGGAAGATATGAGAATGCAGAGAAATGATCAAGTGTGTGCCAGTACTATGAACCAGAAAGCAAACTGACTTGTGTGCGTGTATTCAGTGATAGCTCTGAATGTCTGCATTCAGTGTAGGCTGTGTGAGGTGCCTCTCGTCAGGATGTCTGTGGTGAGGATGCCTCTGAGAGGAAATGCGGCTGGCCCTGCCCTGTTCCTGGGGCCGCCAGCTCTGCGGAAAGCTGATCGTGTGCTCGAGCAGGAGAGCATGTGTTATTCCAGGACATGCAGCTTACTATAGTCTTGTGTTGACTGCCCCACGCTCCCATATAGCTGACCTTGTGGGGTTAGTTGTCGTGAATTAGATCTCTTTCTGGCGCTACTAATCATTGTCAGTCCAGTCTGTATGATGGTGACTCCACCCAGGCTCCCCTCGGTGCAGGGTCACCTCTAGCTGGGTTCAACCCCGGACATGATGCTGGAGCCAGATTTACACCAATGATCTCATCTCTCCTACCAGTGCTGACCTAACTGGAGGCGAGGAAGCGTTAACCATGGCAAAAGCCAAGCATGGGGGACAAGCATGTTACAGGCCTTTCCCTCAGGGGAAGTTGTGAACTGTGATCACACAGGAAGACAGTAGTAGGCCTGTGCACTTCTTGCACCAGCATTGAGCAGAACTTGTTTCTACCACAACCAGTGTGTGGCAAGTCTGAGGCTGGGGTTAGGCTCCTGTGTACAGCAGCCATGACTACATAGTGGTTACACTCAACACTGCTTTTGTCTTTTTAACTGATTTTTGACTTATTCTTTTCATGGGGCTGTGACTAAGAACTCTGTCTGTATAAATGTGCCACCAAAAGAAATATCCAACCACATCTATGGGTTTTACACATGTCAGGTTATCCCCTCCTCTCCCATTTTCCAAAAGTGTCTTTTCTGTCTTCTTGGTTTAAAGTGGTAATATCCACTAACGACTCATTTCAAAGTCCTGTGTTGTCATCTTGGTAACATTGTGGTAGATGCCTAAGCACAATGACTTGTAATAATTCTCTCCCCTATCAATTTACAGGGACTTCTGAGCAAATACCTGATTGACAACGCCCCCAACTCGGAGAGCAAAGTCTTCTACTTGAAGATGAAGGGAGACTACTACAGATACCTGGCCGAAGTGGCTTCCGTGGACGACAAGAAGGGTAAGTCCAGCCCTAGTCTCACACCAGGGGCCAGGCTCTGCCCTGGACATACCCAGTATTTCAGTGGGAATGAGGTGGTGCACATGGAACAATTTCATCTGCATATGCTACTATGGTCAAGTAAGATACATTTCGTCTTATTCATTTAGCTGATGTTTTTTTATGTTTTATAATATTTCTGAGGACAGCTGCCAGATTGACAGAGGCCAGTGTAGTTAGGCAATCTAGTTTTGGACTGGAATTTTCTTCACATGAAATGATTGTGGACCTCAAGGGTATTTACCATGTTCTTACTCAAGCATCCCTGACCCAGCAAGCTGCTGTTCTCTGGCTAGAAGGACTTCTGCTTAGATCTGTGTGTGTTGGAGCTGCATCCAGACGTGCGCTCCAGGGGACGACAAGCTTGTTTGTTTAGTTCAGGCTGGGTGGGTTTGGGCTCTAAACATGGGTGATGTGTTTCTGAACGTTCCCTAGCATGCTCTCCCTCACCCGGCTGCCCCTCCCTCCCAGTGAGTCAGGCCTCTGCAGCCTTGCTGTCAGGCCCCTTTGCTCCCAAGTCTGCCCCCCACCCCCACACATCATACGAGTCTGGATTACTGCTGTCTGAGCCGTCAATCCTCTCCCCCCAACAACAGCATGACCCTCACTTCACTCTAGAACGGAAGGAAATTCCTTGGCACTAGGCGACTGAGTTACTCTTTAGTGTTTCACTAACTTGCTTCTATGTGGGCGACATGTAGCCTAGCTAATGCAGGAAGATTAGTTATGCACTAAAGATAAAAAGGTGAAGTTGCTTTATGGAAGGGATGGTTCTAAGCACAGTACTTCATTTATCACTCCCAGATATGGTTGAAGTGGTCAGTACTGACTCAGGACACTGGACAGCTAAGGAAATGACAGTGGCCTAAATGGGCTCCATGTCTGTGATCCCACTCGTACCCTGAGGCCTCTTCACATTACGTTGTCTCGTTGCTACTAGTCACATCGTCTGAGTCTTGGTTTCTCAACCTTTGCAAATGTCACTGTCCCTGCCATCAATCTAAATGTCGCCTTCCTTCCTTGTTTCCTCAGAGACGATATCCAACTCTCAAGACTCCTACCAGGAGGCGTTTGACATCAGCAAGAAGGACATGCAGCCCACACACCCCATCCGCCTGGGCCTGGCACTCAACTTCTCTGTCTTCTTCTATGAGATCCTCAACTCTCCAGAAAAGGCCTGTGCCCTGGCCAAGCAGGTGAGGTTCATCTGTAGACGCACACGTTCATATGTATGTGAACAAGGGACGTTCATTGTTCGATTATTTGCTGTTAATAATTTAACCGGTTCAAAATGTATTAACTGATAACGTTTGTAGTCTCCATTGTCAGTGTAGAAATGGCAGTAATTGCACCCCAGTGTTCCCAATATATTCATCATTACCGCCGCAATCTCCGGCTGTTCCTTTAAATTGTTTGTGCATTTTGTATTTTAGTCCTTAATGATTAATCGATTATTGATGTTAACATGTTCAACTATCGGTTAAGGAAAATGCACGAAATGTGCAACCTTAATGTGAACCACTGTACGTGCGTGTGCTTGCAGGCCTTTGATGATGCTATCGCAGAGCTCGACACCCTGAGTGAAGACTCGTACAAAGACAGCACGCTCATCATGCAGCTGCTCAGGGACAACCTCACAGTAAGACCCTCTGGCCTCCTCCCAGTGCTGCAGAAAGTTGTGGCGTTGCACCCCCCCCCCCCCCCCCCCCCCCCCCACGCACGCACGCGCGGACGCACACACAAACCACTGCACCTCCCCAGCATTTTCACTATTGATCTGATGTATTTTCCAAATGAGGCAGTTCCTTTTTCTTAAGATCGTGCTCAGTCATGTGGTAGTGATTCACTGATGTCATGTAAGGGGTGTTTTGTACACAGTAACAAAGTGCTTTATGCATGCTGTCCCCCCCCACCCTCTACTTTCTGCAGCTATGGACGTCTGACAATGCAGCAGATGAGGCAGAGGCTGGAGAAGGAGGAGAGAACTAGAGCGCCCCCTGTCCTCCTCACAGAAAAATAAAAAGACAAAAAAGAAACCTTTTTACACATCTTCATTCCTTGTTGTTCCACTTGAAATGATTATAGTATTGAAAGTTCGTTGTCGCCATGGAGCTGTGTATGTGTGGAAATTCAAATCATTTTAGTTTTCACCACTCTGCTTTTGGTATGAAGAGGCTAAATGAATAACGTGATATCTCCATTCTTGAGTTGGTGTTTGTCCTGGCCTCCCCGATGTACTGTTTCTGCTCTAGAAAAGGATTACTAGCTTCACCTAACGTTAACATCAACTGTCTGTTTGACATGAGACTGACAATGAAGGAAGGAAGGAGAGAGAGATTGAGGTTTGTATCTAGGCGGGCTTGTATGCGTCCATGTTGAGGAAGGGATGACAACACTGTCACCCCATCCTCAAATTTGACAGGAATGTTGGTAGACCTCTATCTCCCAGACATGGCCCTGTAAACACCTGCCTAGTGTCGTATGTAAACTTGAACACTCCTCCTGAGGCCATTGTTCTCAAGCTAAGTAGCAAGACCACAAGCATCTCTGTAGAACAAATCCAACAGGCCATGGTCTCTTGTGACAGATGGTCTCTCTGGAAGGTCATGAAAATCCCCCCCCCCCCCCCCCCTCTCCACCTTGTTCATAATATTCACCTCAGTGTTACTTGGTAGCATGTCTGACAAGGAAAAGGTGGCACTTTAAGACCAAAAAAAAAAAAAAAAGATTAAAAAACTAAAAGTACATGCATGGCCATTTTTGCAACGTACACTGGAATGGAAATTAATATTGCGCATACACAAGTCCCACTTGTTTAAGACCTTTTCATTGCAGGTTTGTGCACTTGTGAGAGGGTGTATGGTTTGTCCAGTGATTGTCATTAGAAATTCGGACCACTTGTGTTTTTGCTAATCATTGATTGTAGTCCCCAAAGCCTTGTGAAAATGTTTAATGCCCTATGTAACAGCTATGTAACATGAATTAAAAAAAATTACATTTTATAAACCATACCTTTTATGTGTCTTTAAATTAGTTTCACTTATGTGAGAAACATCTAACTCTTTGTGTCATGTACATTTACATTAGGATGATTCCTGCATATCAATGTTTAGTGAGACATTGTATATAGTAATTTAAAGTCAAGCATGTAAAATGAGAAAGTGACTGTGAGTCACTTTAGGCCACTTCAGAATTACCACTGCGAAGTTCAGATGCATAAAAGCTCAGAAACATTATTAATAGACCGGCTGAGACCTCTGAGTATAGCAGGCTTTCAGAAACCACTCACACCCTGCGTGAATTTTTCGACCACCTCAGTGACATATTACTCAGAACAGAGTATCTTAGACCACCTGAGGGAGGCTACGCTGTGTAAGATTCGTTTTTGGTTTCTTACATGGTAGCCTACAGGTCTAAAAACGGGGCATTGCCTGGATACAAACACCGAATTAAATGGACATGCTGACGTTGAGATAAGATGTCCAAGCATTAAAAATAGATCTGCGCAGATGTCGCTCAGTTTGCAATCCCCCTGCTAAAGCTTTATTATTCTTATGTAAGAGCTGATGACTAACGCCACAATTTTTTGCATCCGAATTGCAAGTCTACATTTATTTCCTAGTTTCTAAAGATCCAAGTGGATGTAAACGACAGCTCGTTCATTGATGGAGATAATGGAGTGATATCCGTCCTTTTATATCCGTCTGTAATAGCAGCATTTTTTTTTACCGAGTTTACAGTACTTCCGGGTGTACAGGCGCTCGCTCTGAACACGAAAAATTGTTACATTAGAGACACGCGAAACACATTAAGAATCGGATTTAGTTTGTTACAGTGACTGAAATTTGTTACATTTTCACCCGTTTGGTGCTTAAACTTACACATAAAAGCAAGTCAAGAGAAGAACTCATAAGGAGCAAAGAAACTGTTCAGCCGAGTGATAGGAGCTTTTGACAATTAATTGTAATCACAAATGTCGACATGAGACTAATATTTTTGTTTCTATTCACTCGATTACTAACTAATTGTTGGACAAAACCGCCTGCGGATGTTGAAGACCGTGAACATGGTAATATACAAACTTGATTTTCCGTTAAACTAGAGTGTATGAATGACTCATGACTTAACACAATAACACAGCTGTGTTACATCCACAGCTGCCGAGTTGCCTATAGATAATTTGCGAGTAGGTAAACATATTTTCGTGAAAAGTGTAATAACTTCGATCTGTTTGGATCAATACAAAATCCGTCTGGTTTATAAAACAGCTGATTTGGATCAATAAACTAAGTGAGTGTCACTACCCGCCTTTCAGACACCCTCAGCATAATGCTGACAGACTTTGAAGTCTTACCTATTGCCAATCTCCAGACCCACTCAGTCAGAAAGCGGGACATCCAGACACACACCCATGTTGAAAAACTGCTGAGTTTCACAGCCTTGCAGAGGTAATAATACTATCGCAAAGACCCTTCTACTGAGGCATCTGTTTGCATGTGGAAAGTTTGACCTTTTTCAATTACAAGTATATGAAATATACTCTTCAAGTAACTGGTTATTTGAATCAATCATGGTCTGAGTGTATTCTGTTCTGTTTGTGTCCTCTCTAATTGGAGTGTTGTAGTTGACCTTGGAATCAGTGTCTTTGTTGTCTTTTCAGACATTTCAAGTTGTACCTGAGGACAAACACAGAGCTGTTTACAGATGACTTCAGGGTAGTGTTTGTGAACGAGGATGGTAGAAAGGAGAGGTATGATGTCAACAGACAGAACTACTTTACCGGACATGTCATTGGTAAGACAAACAGGTTGGCCTGAATAGCAATTTCTAAAAAGCCCTAAAATGTCTGAATTGGAGTGTCTGATTACATATGTCATAGCTACTTACCATCCTATATCCATTTAAAAGGAGAGGAGAACTCTCGTGTGCAGGCACACATTGATGATGGTGAATTCTCTGCACACATCCTCACTGACGAGACAGAGTACAACATAGAGGTACGCTCCTTCTCATCAAAGGAGAATTCGAAACACAAACTCACTCCTAAGCCTAAGACTAAGAGAAGATGTTGGTGTCCCTCCCTCCCTCCCTCCCTCCCTCCCTCCCTCCCTCCCTCCCTCCCTCCCTCCCTCCCTCCCTCCCTCCCTCCCTCCCTCCCTCCCTCCCTCCCTCCCTCCCTCCCTCCCTCCCTCCCTCCCTTTTTCTCTCTCTCTCTCTCTCTCTCTCTCTCTCTCTCTCTCTCTCTCTCTCTCTCTCTCTCTCTCTCTCTCTCTCTCTCTCTCTCTCTCTCTCTCTGTCTATGTCTCTCTCCCCCCTCTCCCCAGCCCCTGTGGCGCTTCACAGGGACGCCCCCTGATGGCCGTCTGCTGGTATACCGCTCTGAGGACATTAGGAACATCAGCCGGCTGGGCTCGCCCAACGTCTGTGGCTACGTAAACGCAAACTCCAACGACCTACTTCCTGAGAGCATTATCTCCAGCCTACCGGCAGAGGAGGAGAAAAGCCAGGGAAAGGGTGAGCTCGAGATTAGAAAGGAGGGCGTGTGTGAGAGTGGGATGAAGGCACGTGGACAGCGGGGGTGCATGTGTGTGTGTCTGTGCGTGGTGCGTGGGTGTGTGTCTGTGCGTGGTGCGTGGGTGTGTGTCTGTGCGTGGTGCGTGGGTGTGTGCAACACGGTGAGATTTCTACCGTGCTCCAGTCAGTGATTTAAGCTGATTGAATCTCCGGTCATACATCACAGCAACAGACACATGGCGTGAGTGTCCTATTGTTCTGCTTTTCCTCCAGCCTCAGTGGAGTGAGGGAAGCAGAGCTTCCTCAGTGGAAAAAGATTGCCATATCCTGTCCCTGTGCTGACCTGTGTACCACCTCAAAAATGTCTGTCTCTATATTTATAAAGGACGTTCATAATTCGAAGGTGTTCTTCAGGCAGTGTGTTCCAGCTCCCAGCTTACGTTCTGTCTCACTCAGGCGACATATTCCACTAGAGTTAAATTAATCATCATACCCTCATTGCTCTTATCAATTATACATGGGAGGTTAATTATATGGGTGTGGTACCAGAGGGAGGTGATGATGACATAACTGTAGAGGCTGTAGGAGGTGCAGATTGAGGGAAGTTGATGAGTTGTATTCTGTCTCCTCTCCTCTGTTCTCTGTTCTCCTTTTCTCTCCTGTCCTCAGAGTCTGCGGTCAGAGAGAAGCGTTATGTTCATGACCACAAGAAGAACACCTGCCCTTTGCTTCTGGTGGCGGACCACCGTTTCTTCAAGCACATGGGCCGCAACGAGGAGAGCACTACCCTAAACTACCTGGTGTGGGCAGTTTTTACAATAAACAGAATTAGGGACAATTTATGTAAAGTCCTAAAATGTGAATAGAATGAATGCTGTCAATTAATTTGTGACACATCTGCAAAAGACAACATGTCGCCAGTGTCTGTTTCATTGATATTTTTTACGATTGTCAACAATTTCAGAAACGTCCTACAAAAATGTTCCTATGGTTACTGAGTGTACCTGTTGCAGATTGAGCTGATCGATCGTGTGGACGACATCTACAGGAACACATCATGGGATGACGAGTTCAAAGGTTATGGGGTCCAGATCCAACAGGTGAAGATCTATGTTATGACATCACTCAGAGAATCACCAATGCCAATCCTGTTTACTTACCCATAAGATCCTCACCAGATCATCATTGAGAAGAGCCCCACCTCTGTGCAACCTGGGGCTGCCCACTTCAATATGGTGGGCAGTCCAGTGGAGGGAGAGGATGTATGGGATGTGAAGATGCTCCTTGAGGTAGACTCAAAGTTCACCCCAACCCGGATGACTCTGCACAACATTAGGACACGATTTCTTCCCCTTTCTCTCATTCTCATTATTTCTTTGTTCTCTCATTCCAGCAATTCAGCGTAGACATCGCTGAACATGCACCCAAAGTGTGTCTGGCTCACCTGTTCACTTACCAGGACTTTGAGGGTGGGACCCTGGGCCTGGCATACGTGGCCCCCTCCAGACCAGGCGTCCCTGGTGGGCTCTGCTCAGAGAGTAAGCCCCCTTGTTAGGTTACCCCTGGTTAACGCTTTTCTCTGTTGAATATCCCATTGTATTTCTGGGGGTCATTCAGGGTTCGTTTCTCCACCTCCAGAGTGTCCTTCATCGGCAACGGAGCAGAGATCGATCTACCTCAACACAGGGCTAACCAGCACTATGAATTATGGGAAGACGATTCTCACCAAGGTGTGTGAATGGAGCTGTACGAATGATCCTTTTTTTCTGAAGTCTGAAAGAGCAGATAGCAATCAGCAGAGCTTGTACCATCTGGTCTTCTCAGGAGGCAGACCTGGTGACCACCCACGAGCTAGGCCATAACTTTGGGGCGGAGCACGACCCAGATAACATCCCCCACTGCGCCCCCAGGGAGGATCAGGGTGGCAAATATATCATGTACCCCATCGCTGTGAGTGGGGACCACTCTAACAACAAGGTAACCCTCCATTCCATCCCAAAACAGCTTCTACAGGGCCAGATGTACACCACCGATGTGCTGTATATTTGTATGTGTTTAGTGTAGAATCGTAATTTACACGTGACAGTTGCATTTAAGGTGACAAGAACAGCTGGATGCTTCTCATATGAACTCACTGACTGACCACGAGTCGTGTGGTACCGGTGGTGTGTTTGGCGCCCCCAGCTGTTCTCTAACTGCAGTAAGAGCTCCATCGTGATGCGTCTGAGGGCCAAGGCCCCCGTGTGTTTCCGGGAGAGGAACATCAACGTGTGTGGGAACTCTCGGGTGGAGGAGGGGGAGGAGTGTGACCCGGGGCTGCTGCACATCCACAACGACCGCTGCTGCACGTCTGAGTGTAAGCTCCGAGGCAACGCCAAGTGCAGGTGGGTCAGCTGCTCCTCTGATCGCTGGCGGGGGCTGAGGGGGCAGGTGCAGAGGAGTTGATGGTGTGTGGGAGATGGATGTTTCTAGAAATGTAGAACAGCTTCTCGGGTTGTGATGCTGTCTCGGTTGACCATCTGTTTCCTCTCTCTCTCTCTCTCTCTCTCTCTCTCTCTCTCTCTCTCTCTCTCTCTCTCTCTCTCTCTTGCTCTCTCTCTCTCTCTCTTCTTCTTTTGCCCCGCCCCCCATGGCAGTGATAGGAACGATGCGTGCTGTAGAGATTGCCAGTATGAAGTGAAGGGTAAGGTGTGCCAGCAGCCCATCAATGCCACTTGCAAGGGGAGGGCCTACTGTACAGGTGAGCCCTTTACCCACTGATGAGACAGAGAGAGATGCTCATCAACACAGCACACTACTCACTATACCGCCAGATAATAAAATGATAAATTGATCACATGGAACACATGTCATTTTCTAGCAAGCTCACAGTCTTGTGACACAACAAACTGCCTTTAAGCAAAAACAAGTGTTTACCTTTTTAAGATCAAAATGTTGGTCCCGGTGTTGTCTAAGATGTTTTATGTTGGTCGCTTGTTGTCCCCAACAGGAAACAGTAGCGAGTGTCCGTTCCCTGAGAATGCTGCTGACCAGACGGTGTGTCTGGACAACGGCGAGTGTCTGGGCGGAGTGTGTATCCCCTTCTGTGAGGCAGTCCTGAAGCTTCACTCCTGCGCCTGCAACGGTACCCAGCTCAAATGGCCCACGATGGTCACAGGGATGACCTCCCCAAAACTCTTGATCATAAGAGAGATGTTACCCAAGTTTTACACTTAAGACGCAGCCCAATAATGGATGAGTCCTCTCCTCTCTCCTAGACACCAACTCCTGTAAAGTGTGTTGTCGCAGCGCCAAAGGAGTGTGCGCTCCCTACCAGGATGACAAGGAAAACTTTGTGTACCTCCGCAAGGGCAAACCCTGCTCCGTGGGGTTCTGCGACGGAGCGGTACGACCTTTAACCCCCTTTCAGCTCCTGTTTTTCTTTCTCCAAGCTCGGATTTAGAAGTCCTGTTTTTCCTCTCAGGGAAAGTGTATGAAGGAGATCCAGGATGTCATCGAGAGGCTGTGGGATTTCATCGACAAGCTGGACATCAACACCTTCGGGAAGTTCCTGGCCGACAACATTGTGGGCTCAGTGGTGGTGTTCTCGCTCGTCTTCTGGGTCCCCCTCAGTATCCTGGTCCACTATGTGGTATGTGCACAGGCTCTCCCAGTGCCGGTCCTTCCTACAGGCGACATAGGCAGCCGCCTGGGGAGGCATGAAGAGGGGGGCGGTAGAGACAAACCTTGCCTAGGGCGCCAAATGTGCAAGGACCGGCACTGGACTCTGCGCTTGAGTAAAATGGTTCACAGGTTGTGTTTGTCACTAACATCTATTTTGTGTGAAATTTAGGACAAGAAACTCGACGTGCAGTATGAACAGACAACCAAATCCATGTTCTTCTCAAGTGTAAGTTCTGCTCGGGCAGGATCACAGTATGTGCTGTTGTCATGGAGATGCTCCCCCCCCTCCCCACTCACTAACACCCTGTTTGTATTCCCAGAATGCAGAGCTGTTGAGCAGCCTGGACTCATCCTCAGTGAGGATCTTCAAGCCCTCTGTTCTCTCAGCTGCCATGCGCTTCCAGGCCTCTGGCCCCCAGCAGACCAGCACACCCCCAATCTCACCCCCAATCTCAGCCCCAGCCCTGGCCCCAGCCCTGGCTGCAGGTCCTGCCACTGCCCCAGCCTCCATCCCCAGTCCAGGCTCCAACCAGCCTCCCCTGGACAGCCCCCGCATGGCCACCATCCAGGAGGACCCCAGCTTGGACTCCCACCTGGACACTGAGGCCCTGGGAGCCTTTCCCCTGCCTAAGGGCTCCACCTCGCGCTCCTTTGAGGACCTGACTGTGCGTCCGCTGGGACGCAGCGACAAGGCCCTGTCGTTCAGACTGCAGAGGCAAGCACGCCTAAACAGCAAGGAGACCGAGTGCTGAGTGAGAAGGCGAAAGAAAGCGATGGATGTGTGTGTGTATGTGTGTGTGCGTGTGTATGTATGTGCAGGAGGCAGTGGGTAGAGATAGAAAAGAACTAGAGTAGGAAGAGTGTGGGGAGCTAAAGAACAGGCCCCTTAACTAGAACAAGCTGGACTTGTGTATTATCTAATATGTGGGATGACAATTACGTAATGATTCATGTTGAGTTTGACATCATGCATTGTAAATTGAAAACATACCCATAGGGCTATGTGTATTGGGTTATAAGCCATATACGGTCATATCTGAAGCTCATATGCTGAATGTTACAAGGGTGGCCATTTTGTTTTGTAGGGACTGTTTTCGAGACAATTTACAGTCTTTGAGAATGACTTCTGACAATCAGAAACTTTGCAAATGTATCTCTACTGTTGTGACAGCCTCATGCGACTTACCACTCCTCACTGTTTATAGTGCCTTATGTTTTTGTTGTTGTATGAAATACTGATTTTTATGTAGTTTTTATCATGTAATTTGCCATACATTGGGATTTCCTATATGAATGCATATTGTCATTTACCACATTTTGTGATGTGTTCTCACTTGCCATACATTGTGATGGATGAGTTTTGTCATTTGCCATTGTTCATGTGTTGTATACCATACATGTTTACGTATACGTCATTATGTCTTACATAGTGAGGTCATGTGACGTACAATAAGCACTTCCTTCCTTTATCTTAGCTAGCTGTGTTGAGCAGACTAGCCCACTGAGATGTCTCTGCACCTCTGCACTCTGTCCTGAAGCACCTCTGCACTAAAGCACAGGGTCATTTTCAACTCCTGCCACTTCCTAACACTTGTGATATCCTTTTTATAGTGTTAACTGTCTGTGTCAAAAATGTGTTTAATGAAACTGATGTCTCGTGACTGCACAGTTTTACCTCACTGAGAAAACTGAAATAAATAAGCACAAACATTTGGCCTCAGAAAGCTTTATAAAAAAAAAAATACAAACATTGATCAATTATCAAAATAACTTGTAAAGACACAGCACAAATCTTGTTCATAGTGAAAGATGAAGATTCCTTTGGAACCAACGAGTTCACAAACAAGGATTCCTTTTTTGTGAAATAAGAAAAATAGAAGTACACAAGAACTACATTAAGGAATTTTTTTTTCAAGCAATGGCATTCAATTCAGAATTGTAATTAGTTCATCAACATAAACTACAAATGTTCTTGACATTTCATGGTGTTCCTCTACCAGTGAGGGAAGTGACATGCCGTACATGATCTCAGCACAGTCCCGCGATCACGTGAACCCATGGGCTAACAGGATGTGATGACACGGCAGGAAGTGCTCATGAAGGTGTTATAGGCCCAGCAGGGGGTATGCAGTGGTCCATCTTCCTCCAGGGTTCAAAGCTCGCTTTGGGGGGCCCATCGAGGATGGATGTGGGGTGTGGTGGGGGCAGTCCTCAGATGACAGGGTTGAGGGCATCATAGAGGCGCTGGACGGCCAGCTCCACCATCTCCCTCAGCGTTTCGTCATCCGTGCTGCCTTCCTCGTACTCCACCGTCTACACACAGGGGAGCAGGGTTGGACGCCATCACAGAACAGAGATGGATGAATATGGAATGTGTGGTGACACACTGAGGCCCGTACTCACTCTGGTCTCTGGGTTGATGTAGGCGGTGTTCCCATCCACAGTCAGGGTGGGGTTCTTGTTGTCCTTGAAGTCCACACAGTCCTCTCCAAACATGTCTCTGTGAAGGTAGTGGAAACCATGAACAAAGATCACCGATCATATTAGGAAAACTAGACTCCGCCTGGGCTTAGGGACAGATGCATGGAGACTCTTGTTGTGCTACCATCCAACACGGCAGTCTCTAGATTGGTGGCAAGCATTGGCAATGTAGTCCAATAAAACTATTTATATTTGTATGTGCTTACTGCAGCATGATCTCCAGTCTCTGGAGGAACAACTCCATGTCCACTCCCTCCTGCTTGGGCTCAGCCACTATAGGAGAAGCAAGCAAAAAGAAATATCAGTTAGGGACTAACTACTAGGAGGGGGGGTTGTGAAGGTTCTGGGACTAAAGGCAGGTTCTGCATACTGACTTTTCTGGGCCTTGGGGTTGGACTGGACCTCCAGAACCACGGTGGTGACGGCATCAGCGTACATGTCGTTCAGAGGGTTGGCGATCCACTGGAGGGACGTCAGGGGGGGGGGGGGGGTGATAAAACATTAGCGAACACCTTCCCGATATATTTCTGGTCCGGTTTAAAAAGGCACACAAACACATCCACCTCACCTCCAACACCACCATGCCAGTCTCGTGCACCAGCGTGATGTTCTTGAAGATCTTTATGGTGATCTTGTCCGATCCCTCCAGCTCCTCCACATCTCCTGCAGTCACATGACACAGCACGTCCATCACAACCTCCCTCACCCACACACGGCAGCAGACCAAGGAGAACCTAGGTACATGGATCCATGTTTGGACTGTACGAGGCCCGCAATGATGACTACATAGGGACTTTAGATGAACTTAGAGCCTAAATATGGAGTATAAATAGATCTTGAATATAGTATAAGAGGAAAATAAAGGTGCACATACTGTATATATATGGAGCATAGTAGTTAATTTTAAAGTTAAAGTTAATTTAATTGAGGATTTTATTTGGGGGTGCATGAAGGTACCCACCGGCCAGGCTGCGTAGCTGGCTGACCAGCAGGGAGATGGGGCCTGAGAAGGGGATGGCCTGGGTCTGCTTCACCGTGCTCATAGCCAGTTCTGTGTAGTCTGGGGAGAGAGGTTTTATTCCAGATGAAATTGATCCAGTTAAGACACAGACAAAGCCCTGGTCCTTGGCCCAGAACACTCAGGCACAACCTCAGAGACACAGACTGACTTTTGTGTGTGTGTGTGGTGGTACTCACTGGACAGGTCGGAGGGGGTGAGGATGTGGTAGCTGAAGTTCCTCTTCACCAGGATCCCAGAAACCCTCTGGCCTTGAGCACACCTCTTATCAGCCAGCGAGCCCATCACCTGCAGCACAGCACAACCATCACATCCTGTCCTTCATCCACAAGTGGGGAATGTGAGACTAGCTCTCCCCAGGTGTCCAGTTTTTGGGCAGGTTTTGGGGTCCTCACCTTGGCCAACTTCTCTCCCCTGAAGTTGAGGGTGACGGCCTCCGTGTTGCGGGGGTTGTGCACCTCGATGTGGACCTCGTCGTTGTCCTCGTACTCCCGGATCAGCGCCGCCTTCAGACGAGCCATCTCGTTCTGCTCCCCGTGCACCAGGATCTGGAGACACACACACACACACGTCTCACATTACACTCACACTCTGGAAATGTGTCAAACATACACAAGCAACGTAACTAATAATCCCCTAAATAATAAGGAATTCTGTTTTACAGAATGTGTGTGGGTTATTTCATACCACGTGAGGAGGCTTCAGAGCCCTGATGAACTCGCTGGTCTGCTGGTAGTCAGTGTGGGCGGAGAAGGAGATGTAGTCCACGGACATCTTCAGCTGCAGCTTCTGACCTGACATGGTCGTGATCTCCTCAGGCTCCGACATGATGTGCTGAGGACAAAATGAACAAAGGCCTGGTCAGAACTGGACCAAAGCAGACCAGTTTCATGCATGGCCCATGACACAAAAAGAGTAAATTAAGTAAATTATTTTCCAAAGCACATGTAAAAATGCCAGGTTTCTATAATACATAATTATAAAAGACCTCTATATACTATAAACTATACTACGCTATATACTTAGAGGAACACTTTAACTCAGGTTATACTACACCATCAGTCAGTAGGGAAACACCAGCCACCTTTGCAAGGGTTCCCTCCACGCAGTATCCAGCGATAATGACCCCGTTCCTCTTGTCGGTACACCAGCTCTCAAACAGCTCCCGGGACAGACCGCTCTGCATCATACCCGGGGAGGCCATCACCACGCTGGGGCCGATGTCGTCAAAGTGGTCCATGCTCTGGAGGGATAGGAGCACTCTGGAATAAGCTTTGACTGGACAGATCATTCAATCACCTGGCTGGGTGCATGTATTTATATGATACTAAAAAGATGGTAAGTTCTATACATGTTCTGATGAGCTCCGTGCCCAGCGCCCACCTTGAGGTTGCTGATGTGCTTGAAGACGAAGGGGTTGTTGACGTTGATGGCCTTGCGGATCTTGTCGTTCATGGCGTTGACGTAGGTCTGGTACACGGCCATGCACTTCTTGGCCAGCGAGGAGGCGTAGTAGATGGGAATGTCATGGAGCTCCGGGTGGTTCTGCCAGTACTCATCTGAAACACACACACAATGAGTACATCTGTACTGTGTGTGCCTACAGACGCACAGGCCAGTGTTGGCGTGTGAGCAGAGGAGGGGGAGCTGCGGCCCCGTCTCACCCAGGATGAGCAGCAGCTCCTGGGCTCGGCCCAGAGCGAACACAGGGATGAGGCAGCGGCCCTCCCGGTTGACGATGTCATGGATGGTGTTGCAAAAGCGAGCCTCCCGCTCCTCCCTCTTCTCATGGATGTGGGTTCCATACGTGGACTCCTGGGAGCACACACACAACCATGACCAAACATATTACCAAGACTAGATGAGGTCCGGGCTTAGGGGCGATGCATGGTGCCACTACAGCCTCTTTTGCTGTGGTTGGTCATCTAGTGTGGTGTTAGTCCTCGGTTGTGGTGTCATGTGTGCTTCAGCTAAAACTCACTGTGATGAGGATGTCTGGTTTGACGCTGGGGATCTCTGCGGCCATCAGATGTCTGTCCTCCTGGCGAGAGAAGTCTCCTGTATACAAAATCTACGGAGAGACAGAGATCCGACGCAGCAAACTGTCAGCACACGTTACTGCAAGTTTATTGTTTCAGTGTGAGACACAAAACTGACACCTATTGGTCAGAATTAAGACGGAAATATGTTTTTCTTTGTCAACATACAGCTTATATACATATATGGGAAGTTCATGTATTATTTTAACTTGTGTGACAGGTAACATGACATGAGCATGGAGAAGTCTTTACTGAGTGGAACTCTCAGATCTCACCTTCACGCCCGCTATCTCGATCATAAACATGGCGGCCCCGAGGACGTGGCCGGCGTGGTAGCACCAGAACTTGATCCCCGCCACCTCCTTCACCTCGTGAAAGTTGATGGTCTCGATCTTATCCATGCTCTCCTCCAGGTCAGTCTCTGTGTACAACATGTCATCTGCAGAGATGTTGCTAGAAAAGGAGAAGTGACAATGAAACGTTTTGTCTTCTTTTTTTCAGCTGCCATCTTGGAATTGCACTGTATTACACAGCCTCTGTGAAGCAAATAAAAACAAGGAAGGCAGTTAGAATGTAGTCTACCTGACTTTGACATAATCAGACAACAGCCAGCGATAGATGGCTTTGGTGGCATGGGTCATGAAGGTCCTTCCTTTGAAGCTGGTTTTCTGGAGAAACCAAGGCAAGGCTCCACAGTGGTCCAAGTGGAAACTAAGGAGATTTAGAAGAAAGGAGGAACGTTTAGTATAAATAATATAATCGAGTCAGTTCAACAGACATCATCAAAAACTGATCGTCCAAGATCCTCATCACTTAGGTGAGGTAAGGTCACTCACTGGCTGATAAGAAGCAAGTCGATCTCAGCTGGATCGATCAAATCAATGTATGGAAGGGCGTCCATGCCTTCGAGGCCTGGATGGATTCCACAGTCCAGCTGAAAGTTTCAGTAGGTCACATGCATTTTATGCTTGCTCATTCAATCTACCTCAATAAAATGTTACATTTGACAGCGTCAGCCGTAAGCGTCTCTGTTCTTTTAATACCATGATTTTTCGGCCTTTGAACTCCAGAATGATGCATGACCGTCCCACCTCCTGACCAGCTCCCCTGAGTAAGACAACAGCCAAGCGTGAGTCAAGAACTTTTCCAAGATAACAGTAACGTCAGCTAGCCTTGAGTGTTTATTGTACACCTGCAATGATGGTGGATAACCAACTAGCTAGCTAGTTAATGACCTCGTTAACAATAAAACAAGCTAGCTATTCTAACAGAGCTCAGGTTAACAGAATACTAAGATAGCTAGAGATATCTAACCATGTGCACTGTGATTACGCTTATTGTTTGTTGTCACAACTGTGCAATATCGATAGTAAGCTTACGTTAGCTAGCTATGCTACTTATTGTAAGTTAACGTTGTTGAGAACTTACAGAGGCCTGATGAGGAGCTGGTCACTCTCCTCGGCTGGTACCGTTACATCAACTTTACGTTTTGTGGCCATATTTTCAGCAAAATAAACTAAAAACTGAATAAGTACGTTTAGTAGATCATCAACATTTCTCCTAAAAGTTGTGCAAATCAGCGGCGCACGCCAACAGAGATACTTCCGGTCCAGTGTCAAATTATGTCCGTCTCACCGGTAGTTTCAATGGTTCCGTTATCGTCTTCTTGCCTCTAATTTTGTAAAACAATAAGCCTAGTACTTAAATTTTACAAAAGTGCTTAAACGAATTACTCCATGTTTCAGTCTTCTTTGCAAGTTTGCACTGCTGAATATATATATAATCAGTTTCAAATAAACAATTGTCAATTAATTATTGCATGATCACAAAATACAGTTTAGAACAAATCAATCACTAAACAGAGTTCCTTAGGTTTCAATAGCTGATCATGCATCCAAAGAATACAGAATGAAAGTACACTAAATTTTACGACTTCATTTCTGTATATGTTGCTAAATCAAACAGCTAAACATGAGTTACCTTGTAACCCCATTTCATTTTCAACATCATCAATACACAGAAATCCTTTGCAAACATGATAATCACAGTAACTGTCAAACATGTCTCCTGGATTATTTTCCCTGAATCATGTCACTGCAGAAAGACTCGAGGTCTGTCTCTCATGTGTACACACCACATTGTCTAATAAAGACTACACAGATTCACAACTAAGGCACTGTTTAATTTCACACACGCTCCTCTCTGTTCATTTGTATAGTCCCAGTAACACAAAGAATAAAAATAAAGGTGTTTTTTGGAGTATTTGGCTGACACATCCTCAATACTTCTCAAATATTACTCCTGTTTGATAAATCAAGATTGTTAAACTGCACACAATGTTCACCTCTTGTCTCATTTGGGTTGGCTGGTCAACTTGCCATCTTATCTGACAAGGAATGGTTGCATGAGCATAATATCACATACTACTCATTTTCCATATCACATTCAGTTTCAGGCACACAAATAGGAATATGCAGCACAGTCCAGTACATTACAGTCCAGTGTCATGAACAAATGTGAAACTCGGGCCAAAAGATGGCATCTTTGGTCACACTTTTTGATGAGTCAATCTGTGAAGACATGTACAAATGTCACAGGAAACACTCCTTTTCTAGTGGGCTCTGCCTCAATGTGTCCCACCTGCAACAAACACAGAGGACACACATTACAATAATAAAAAACCTTTTATCTTGTTTGAATTTTCCCATAATTTCCCAACCTTCTTCTTGAGGAAATCACAGCTATGACATGATAAAACAGGTTAAAGCACAAACGCTTATCTTCTCAGATGTCACCAATCCAGCATTGTCAGATCAGTGATTGTCCAATAAGGGGAGGAAGGTAGGTTGTGTATGTTTCCTGCAGTGACGTGTGTGTTGGAGGTGCAGTACCTACCCACCACTCCTGGTCCTCCTCTCCATCCACTACTATCACCTCCCCCTCTTTGAAGGTCAGCTCGTCTGGGTTGTCTGCTGAGCAGTTGTAGATGGCCTTCACCCTCTTGGGTCCATGTTTCTGAGATGTGAGTCGCAGAAGAAAACACAACCAACCAGACATATACATGTATTCGTTAATGGAATTCTCAGGTCTCATTTGACTTAATTACTTCACATAGACTGTAACGCTACATATTCCTTTCTGTAACTAGTAGTTGGGAGGAAGCAGGAACCTACAGGGTGGTTTGTGCGGGGCCTTGGAGCAGGGGGACAGCCAGGGCTCTGGGCAGATCCAGTCTGTGGCAAAGTCTTGGCTGTTCACAAAACAAGAAAACATAGTACTGCATATGACTAAACAGCACCTCCCATATTGTGATGAATGACATCCCTTTGAATGTGTGTGTGCGCGTTTACCTGGTCTATCTACAGATCCAGTCCGAAGTGGTGGCCTTTGAGGGTGTTTTTTATTTGGCCTGAAATCAGAGAAGGATTCTCTTCACTTCACATACCACACACACAGCACTTATAAAGAAGACCACAATTACAAACACTTCTATCTAGTGTTGATGGAGACATTTGAGGAGACAACATAAGGTTGCTTTTGAGTTAATTTGTTAATTTCCATCATTTTGCTACAAACCACCTCCCCAGGAGCGAAAAAAACGAAAACATTTTAAATAAATGTGGATAGTTGTGGAAAGATGAGAATAACTTAATTTTAACTTCCTCTCCAATAGCCAGGCCTTACCCTGTCGGCGATGTAGGCGATTTGGGTCCTTTGTGTCCTTTGGGTCTATTGGGGTTGTGTGCAGGTACGGGGGGTGGCATTGTGGGTTTAGACGGGGGTGCAAGGGGGGGCGTAGGAACCAAGGGTGGCATGGTGGGTGCAGCCGGCCCAGGCTGTGTTGGAGGTAGGGGTAGAGGGGGTAGAGGTAAGTTCTTGGCCTTGAATTCCATCATACTGATCCTCCTGTTGGCTGGGGGAGGGGGGGCGGCTGGGGGAATCACTGTTGGAGGAACCGGGGGGAGGAAAAGGCACAGTACAGTCAGCATAGTGATGACATACAGGATGGAAAACCACATGACAGAAGTCCTTTGCTGTCTTTTAATTATGATTATTCATACATTTTAATGGATTATTCCCGCCTGGTACAATCAACATTTAAACCCCGCCCACCAACGCTCAAAGCAGACAGAGGGATTTTAAATCATATCTCACCATACAAGGAGCTGTCAGTCTCCGGAGAAAGGGGGTTCGGAGGGTCAGAGGATGACCGCTGTCTGTCCACCACCTCCATCGGGCCAGGCTTGAACACAGAAGCTGTTTAGGAGTGCTAAAGGTCAGTCCTTCCGTCTATGCACAGTAAATTGGGTTACACAATGAGACATTCTGTACCTTTTGCAATATTTCGGGGAGGCAGGGATGGTACGGGAGGCAAGGATGGTAGAGGAGGCAGGGATGGTAGGGGAGGCAGGCAAGGCAGTGGAGGCAGAGATGGGAGGGTTGCCCCTGGCACCGCAGTGCCCCCCGTCACCCCTTGTGGAGGGGGGCTGAACTCCATGACAGTGCCGTAGGTCTCGTTGCTGATCAGGCTGGATGCTTGGGCCTTCTGCTTGTCCCTGGCCAGGGAGGCAGCGTCCCGGGCGATGGAAGCCAGGTTGGGCTGCATTTGACCCGTGGCTGGCACAAAGCAGCTGACTGGGCGCTCTTCTCGCTTGTAAGGGATGGGCTGGGTGCGGTGCCAGGGGGGGATAGTATACACACACACATTGTCAACACAACCCCTTATAAGAACATCGTTAAAACAGTGTGTTGATGTGGTGTTCTCAGCACCAGGGTTAAAAGCAGCTGCAGTCTGAATAACTCATTGCATTTGAAAGTATTTGAGGTGTGTTTGATTTGAACCATAGATACTCGATGGAATCATGCTTTGTCCCCCCCCACCCCCCACCCCCCAGTGCTCACCTTGTCTTCCATCTCGTCGTCGCTCTCGTCGAGGTCATCGTTGCGGAGACGCCACTCGTACTCCACATGCACGTGGACATTAAACTTCCCAGCCTGTGCCTGGTTCAACTGGCGAATACACACGCACGCATACACACACACGCACGCATACACACACACGCACGCATACACACACACGCACGCCATCAACCTCCTCTCACAGAGCCCAAAATGACAGGGACAACCTCCAATCTGTGAAGTGTAAACACAGTGGACCACTCAAACACTCACCAGCTCCTCACACTGCTTGTGACGAAGCCGCTTGGCGATATCCAGTGGGGTTTCTCCCGCCTCATTGGCTGCAAACACAAGCCAATGATCAAGACATGTCTTTCAAAAGGACTAATGGGCGCTCCTGGCTACTTGTTCCAGTATTGTGGATGACTCACCGATGCTGACGGAGGCCCGACCCCTCAACAGCAGCTTGAGACATTCACTGTTGTCTGTCAGACTGCAGTAATGAAGAGCTGTGCTCCCTTTGGCTGTCTGTTTCTCCAGACTGCCACTGTGGAGCGCACACACACACACAGTCTGGTAACTAACAGTCACTACGTATTGAACTGGTAAATATGTTAAATCCCATGTTGTGTCTTCACATTCTAGATCTCTGATGATCCTGGTTCGGTGACAGACAGTGCAGCAGCACATCTTTCTGTGTTGCCGAGGCCTCCTCCGTACCTGTTTTGGGCCAGGAAGTCGACTATATGGAGGGAGGTCCGGTCCACCATTCGGACAGCGAGGTGCAATGCTGTCTCTCCAGGTTCCTAAGAGCACGGAGAGAAGGATACTTACAGGCAACAGTACCCCCAAAAACACTCCAAAATACCAACTGACTCGCATTGATTGCTGGAAAAAAAGCACCAAAGACTAAAGACAGATGAACTAAAAGAAAATGAAAGTCATTGGTTGAGAACAAGGTCAGATGTGTATCTCACATGTTCATTGGCCATGGGGATGGTCTCCATCAGGTCCACTCCTTCAGCGAAGACCTGGAGGAGGGACAGGATGTCGCGAGTCCTCACCGCCTCGTACAGGACACGCAGGTCCACATGCCTCTTGTGTGCAAACCGCTTCTCAGTGTACTTGGCTGTGATGTAATCCTTCCGCGTCTGCCTGAAGGCGAGAACACAACAAAGAAGAATATTCAGGTTGACTGGTTTCGTTGTGATGTCACTTGCTGAAGGGATCAGTGATGTGGTTAACCCTTGTGTTATCTTCGGGTCGTTCTGACCCATCAGTCATTGTGACCCACCGTCGTATTGCGACAACTTTACCGCATACAAAAACAAAGTGAAGCATTTCCCGTTGGGCTGTCTCAGACCCCCCACATTGCGAAGGTTAAAAGAAAATTATTTTTATTTGTTTTTGTATTGGGTAAAATTGGGTAAACACAACGATGGTTCGTTATGAACCTTTGGGTCATGTGACCCGAAGGCAGCACGAGGGTTAGGGAGAATGGTGGGTGGGATCACCCTTGTCACCCACATGTCACTGGAAGGGTTGGGTTTAGTCACTCCCTGAGTAGACAGGTCTGCCTCCATGATCTCATTGAAGCTGGAGTTTCCAATATTCTTAGCTAGCTAAGGGAACACACAGAACACAACAGATCAAGTTTCCTGCAACCAATCCTGCTGACATGAAACCTCAGCCAGCCACCACAGCCTCCACAACACACCAAATTAGAGTTTGGAAATACCATTTCCTAGTATTTCAATCAAATAAAATGTACCTAATAAAGTTTCCCTGAAGTGCCAGATGGGTGAAGTTTGAATTTGGAGGGATTATTGTGTTGGTTTGCAATCAATTATGTACAGATAAGAATTTGAAATGATTTCCAATAGTATTTAAAATCTGAGGAAGTACTTACCAGGAGCTCTGAGGTTCCCAGGACATCCAGAGTGAGAGACTGGATCCTGGAGTAATGGACGCCCATCTCCCTGTGGATCCCAGAACACTCAATGCAGATGAGCACACCCAGGTTAGTGGACAACCAAGTGGGCCCTGGAAACAGAGAACAGGCATGATCAATTGAGCAAAGAGTAGGCTGCATGTATGTCTTTAATATAAGTTGGAATCTCTGCCAATTTCCCTGTCTGTCAGAAACCAGTCTGACAAGCTTGTCAAACAGCCTAAAAATGTGCCAGCACATTCAGTACATCACAGTGTGGAAAGCAAGTGTCAATACTCCTACAAAACACAGGCGTGGATGCCATTTCGAGTTGTCACTAAAACAATTTCGTCGTTTCCGTTTGACAGAGCTATCGGAAGCCCGGTGGAGGAAGCCAACTGCTAATTTCCCAGAGTGCTCTCTGTCTCTCACCGGGCGCTCCACAGTCACAGCAGATGTCGTTGCCGCTCATCCTTTTCACTTCTCCCACGATGGCCTTGGTCAGCTCCTGGACGATGTTGTTCTCCCCATCGTGCTGTTCTCCCTGGAAGGCATTGTTCAGAGCCAACTCCTTGCTGTTCTGGAGGACTGAGATCCATCTGTGGACATCCACAGAAGAAGAACACAAATCCAAATCAGGGAGTCAGCGAGGAACAAAGTCAACGTGAAGAGCACCCAGATGTAGACCAGTCTCATCGCTCCGCTAGACTGTTGATGACACTCACATCTGACAATCTGCCTCGTCCTCAGCCTGGAAGTGATAGGTTCTGTCATCTGTTTAGGGAAACCGAGAATGAGCGGCATGAGAAACATAAACTCAAAGATCAGAAGCAGTAAGATGGTAAATATAGAGTCTATAAACTGCACAGGGTACTCAAACTAGCCAGCAGGCCAATATAGTCATGTTAATGGATAAACACTCCCCCCAGTACAACAAAATAGTTTCAAGTGAATCATATGAGTTGACTGGTGTGAGTTACAGTATTTCATGATTAGCCTGGGAGCCAGGCTAATCATGCCAGTCTGCCCACTCTGATGTTTCATTTACTCTGGCTGATGGGTCTGGCCAGTGGCCCCCCTCCCATTCAAACAGATTTCTGTATCAGAATCTGCTCGGGCCAATCACAGCCATTTATTTGATATGAGGTGGGTTCATTATGATGATGGTACAGAAAAGTGCTGTTGAGCCATTTCCGTAAACAACCAAGAGGATTTGTTGCTCTGATTGGTTGTATCTATCCAATTCCATCCAATTGCGTCTAGAGGCTTTTTGGTCTGCCCCTTACATCCCTTGGAAATTGAAAATGATAAGTTCCAGACTCATTCCCATTTTGCTAATTGGACAAGGAAACAACCAACTCACGGGAGAAGAGGTCGAAGCTTTTCTTCTCGTCCGGGTTACACTTGACTTGACAGGTCAGAAGGTTGAGTTTAGCTGGGGGTGCATTGGCCTATGAGACAGACAGAGAGGAGTGTGAGAAAAGAGAGGGGGGAGGGGAGTGCCTAATAAACAACAATGTTATCATTCTGACAGAGGGCATGGGTGAAACTGTATGGTCTGTCAACCTTTCGCATGAGCAAAGCCAGCTGACTGATGTAGTGGTGAGGGAAAATAGATATTTCTGAGGAATAAAAAGACCCTTTTCAGTATCGTAACCAAGGCATGAATTGTTCCAGGTTAAGACCCTCCTCAAGCATATAGGTATCAGGACGATAGTGTCCAACCTACTGCGATAGTGTCCAAACTATCCCTACAATTCTCTCGATTTTGAGACATTCTCGTGCAGAGTGCTTCTTCCCACCCTTAACTCTGTCATCCTTTTCCTCACGCTCCTCCTCCTTTTTCTCTTCTTCTGGTGCTTGCTCTGTCTTGATATGCTCTTTGGCTCTACAGGTAAAAACTTCACAATCACAAAAAAATATATAAAAAAAAGAATTGTGCTTCGGCCAGAGCTTTTTCTTATTCATGGAGAAGAGAAAGCACACCCCTAAGAACCCAGAGGGGGCGCTACCATGCAGAACACCCGAGCAGAGAGCACAGCCTCAGTTTCACATGCAAGGCAACTGAGGAGAGCATGTTGAGGTTCATGTACCGTTCCATGGGAGATTGTGAGGAAGCCGTTTTTCACAGAACACCTCCTTTTCTGCCACACTTTCCTCAGGCTGAAGAAAGAATACAACAGAAACAAGCATTAGCGACACTATCCTACTGAACACTACCCCACTCTGTCCGCCAGTATTAAAGATGAAAGGAGTGCTACAGTGGAGCCATTAGTCCCTTTAGGAGATACAACCGTTTTAGAGCAAATAGAACCATTTTGGGCCCAAATAACTGTTTCTACATAAACTACAAACCTTTTAAAGAGGTGCAATTTGGAACCAAATCGGATCCTTCACAAACGTATTCTAATTGAAATAATTCTACAGAGTGCAATTTTTTGAGTGTGGATCACAAACACCTGAACACACAGGTGCAAATCCCATCTGTGAAGACATTAAATTGTATTTCGAATGTCGACTCACCCCTCGCTTTTCTTGTACAGCATGCCATCGTACTCTGTGCCGTAGGCTTTGTTGCCTTGGAGTTGGTGCAGACTGTATCCTGCATTCTGTTTAGCCTGGGAGTCCTGACACACACACACACGTAAACGTGCACACACACACATTTAGTCATTTAGCAGACACACACACACACACAAACACATGCACAGAAGAGAGACAAGTCTCAAAGACTTCCCACACTAAAACACTTTTTCACCAATTCTTACTTTGCCTTAATCATCCTACAGTACATAAGTACTGTAGTTTGATTTTGTTTCACTCTATTCAAATAATGGAGGGGTGACTGTGGAATCTCTAAGCCATGAGATTTACATGGAGGCCTTGGAGAGTGAATAATATATTCTAATGCTCACTGAGCAGCCAGGCTGCTGTGGCAAACAAGGGTGAATGTACTGTATCCTGCCATCCTAAAGCTGTTTAACTCTTTACAAATCCTTTACTCTGGTTATGAACAACTCCCAATGGCAAATCACATTGTAATTTTGTATGTGTACCTAGCACCCTTTTCTAAAAGTGTCAACATGAGCAAGTTAGCTGTTAAAAAACACAGTTACAGTAGCTACAGTAGTAGCCCGGAGAGTCCATGGCTTTACGCTAACAAGCTGTCATTTACCTCCTTCTGCTCTGCCTGAAGGGAGGACTTGAGAGTGTCCCTCAGCTGAGTCAGCTGTTTTCTCTCTCCATCGCTGGTCTGCTTAATCTGGGGACAGAAGCGCGAGGGAACAGACAGAGGAGAGGAAGACAGAAAGTTAAGCGAAAGAATTGTTAAATATGCAAGGAAATTATTTAAAAGAATTCACCATGATATAAAGAAGCGACCTGTGAAAACAGCAAAAACGTTATGTTCTGAGAATGGTCTACTTAGGACAGGAAGAGAAAAGAGCTCTCACTGAGGTCAAGTCTGTAGCCAGTTTCTCTATGGATGGTTTCATACTCTCCACTGCCTTCAGCCCATCCTGGAAGTAGCTGCAGAAGAGAGGAGAGAAGAGATGATAGGAGAGTGGAGGGGAGGACAGGGGAGGGAGGAGAGGGAGGAGAGGAGAATGGAGGAGAGGGGGAAGAGGAGAGGGGAGGAGAGGGAGGAGAGGGGAGGGGAAGGGAGGAGAGGGGGAAGAGGGGAGGGGAGGGGAGGGGAGGGGGGAGAGGAGAGGGAGGAGAGGGGAGGGGAGGAGAGGGGAGGGAGGAGAGGGAGGAGAGGGGAGGAGGGTGAGATACACTCATGGGTATTCAGATAAGGCTAAGGACCCATCAGATGGATGTCTGAACAACATACTTGCATTGGGCGTGGAAGTATTTGACGAGGTTCTGGAGAAAGTCCACTCCCTTCTTGACTTTGATTTCATTCACTTTCAGAAGATACTAGGAAAGGAAAGATTGGTAGTAGGCATGGAAGACAACAGGAACATAAATATCTCTGCCATCTAACTCCTTCCTGTCTTTCCTCCCCTTTTACATACGCCAAGATTCACATTGGAGATCAATGAGGAATGAAGACATGACATTTCAAAAACCAACAATCAAAGCAGGAGGTACAACATTCAAATGTAGCACAAGCCCCAACACACAGACTTAATGTCGAATCAAGTAAGCCCAGTGACCTCCTGTGGTCTGGAGGCACAGTTGCACCTTCTCACCTCACACATCTGCAGCTGGAACATCTGCCTCTCTTTCTCCATCTCCTCGGCGATCTCCCCTCCCCGGAACTCTGTCCGGATCATCCCATGCTGCCGAGCATGCTCCTTCTTCTCCTTCTCCATCTTAGTCCTGTGGGGACAGGAAGGACAGGGACGGGAAGGACGGGGACGGGAAGGACGGGGACGGGAATGACAGGAAGGACGGGGACGGGAAGGACGGGAATGACAGGAAGGACGGAGACGGGAAGGACGGGAATGACAGGAAGGACGGGGACGGGAAGGACAGGGACGGGAAGGACAGGGACGGGAAGGACGGGAATGACAGGAAGGACGGGGACGGGAAGGACAGGGACGGGAAGGACAGGGAGGGGAAGGACAGGGCACAAAGGTCAAAGGGCATGATGGAGCCCAGTCTGGACAAGGCCTGATGAACTTGTTCAAGGACCAAAACACCCTTAAACTAGAACCTTCTTTCTCAACAAAATGAACAAACCTCGAAGACTGACATTCATGTTGTCTTAATGTAGCTTCCCTGCAAGTGTTTTCTGTGTACGAGAATTGCACAGTAAACTGGAATACCTGTTGTGTTAAGTAACTGATTAAATACGCTTAAAACACCAGTCTCTTGAGATGAATCCAAGCTTGACTGTCCATTGTCTTCACATGGTCACTCTCAGACGTTACACTGTTGTAACCTTACTAACAATAGAGCATTCACAACTGAGGCTGCTGGATAGTCCTTTTCTCTATCATGTGGCCTGTCTTTGTCTGGCTTATCAGCTGTTTCATGAAACGTGCTGGCTGACCTGTAAAAGTCCTCTGTCTATTGGCTGTGAACAAACCAACACAATGAGTTTGAGGTGTTGTTGTATCAGGTAAGCATTTCAGAAACACCCACATTGCAGACCACGTGCTTTCCTTGTGCTTGTGCTGTAATCGCTAACTTGGGCTGCACCCACCCATCTGCTGGTCTAGTTTCAAACCCTAATGAAAGGCAGGGGAAATCTTGTAAATTGCCTCTTACACTTTTGTTTCGTAATCCTTCCAGGCTTTATCGAAAGGCTTTTTCAGGTCCTGCAGAATGCAAAACAATATGTATGTCAGGATTATGAACAGAATGTACACAGACATTCCAACAATCAGTACATATACATTGTTTGCTTGCAATGTACATTCTAACAGTCATAGGTAAATATTAGGCACAAAAACTCCAACAGTTATCTTGAGGGTGCATATATACAAACACATACCCCTTTCACACCTTTCAGATCTCCCTTTAGCAGCGTGTCTAATGGGAAGGTGATAATGTTGTTCATGTTCTGCAGCTGCAAACATCAGAAGAGCCAGATAGTGAAATACTGCAAACCTTACACTGCAACGTCCTGACATCACACTTCACTCAGGTCTAAAGAAGTCTCACGGCTTCATTCAAACTAAGCCAAAAAGCAATTGAAACCCCCCCAGAAAGGTTAACAGAGACAGATGGATGAGGGGAACAACATGGTAGGGTTAGGTGGGTGGTGCTCTGGGAACTCACCAGGTTCTTGAAGAGAGCTGTGAGCTCTCTGGTGAGAACTGCAAACTTCAGGAAGGCAGAGCCCACCTCGTTGTCATCCCTGCTGAACGAGTTGTCCCCAAACTTCTCCACGGACTGGATGTACTGCTCCTCATTGTCAACATGGGCTGACACATAAACACACAGATCAGTCTCTGTTTCTGAGCAAATACCACAATGTAGAGGGAATTTCTGGGCTATTTTGTAATAATATCCAATTATATGCTATGCTACATTCTGCTATGCTATATTTTGCATGTGTCCTATGAGTAAGACTGCCCTCCTTAACAGTACCACGAGGCAGTGAGTTATAACTCCTTCATACAATACCTGGCTAACACATTAAATTACTTCTGTTCCAAGATTACTAAAAGACTGAAGGTTCAGTTTGGTATACATATCTAGTGGCTCACAAATTGTGTGCCATTGTGTGCCATGTGTCAAAGTGTGGCAGAAAGTCAGATGTCTGCTATGATGCAACACCAACACAGAGGAGCTTACCCTGCAAGACAGGAAACATTCTTGGACATTGTGTGAGTCTATTTTACAACACATTGTATTTATATTGCTCCTGTATTGTTTCTCAACCCGGAACAATGTTTCAGCTTGCTTCCTGTCTCTAAACTCTATACTGAAGAAGTAAAGGATTTTTCAGTAAAAATAAAAATCATATATGGTCATGACATTCTCACATGGCTGTTCCATGAGCAGAACAATGAACAGTGAATAGAGGCATGCATGTTCTGGAGTTTACCCACCGCACCAGACATAAGCTTGAGTGGCAATAAGGTATTCTCAGTGAGTCAATATTACACTCCAATAGAATTCCAAGGCCAGCTGGTATTTGTAGTTCTAGAGGGAAGCTAGGGAAGGGCAGCAATGGAGGATGAAAGCCTGAGTGAATGAAACTGTATGTATAAACAGAGAGGAGTCCAGAGTCCCCCTCTGCTCCTCCCCAAGCCTGCTGAGACAGGTGTCTGGAATGGGAGGAATGCAGACAGGGTTGCTATCTCTCTCTCTCTTTCTCCTCATTAACGTTACACTCCACCATCCTTGACATAGAGCTCACCTACTAACCAACACTTTCCATTACAGAAGCATCGTACCCCTGTATATGTTATTTGATGCATGCAGTTGGCTTTTAATTAAAAAGGATTTCACACAGAGACTGAGCACTCACCTAAGCCAGAGTTGTTTATGGCCTTGACAGACTTCTTGATCTTGTGCAGAACCCCTCTGTCTAGATCCAGAGTCTGTTGAAGAAGGAGCCACAGGGTCCAAGTCAGCAGGGAGGTAGGAGGGTGATAACACACACACACACACACCAACAAAACAACCCTAACACACACACACCAACTAAATACACCCCATCACACACACACACACACACACACACACACACACACACACACACACACACACACACACACACACACCCACACACACACAGGATCCCAGGCCTTAGTCAGTGAATGAATTCCCAGGGAATTATTTCAGTGGCTGAGCAAAGTACTGCCCAGCCCTGCTGTAATGTTTACACAGAAACTCCACAGACAGGGCACTGAGCCCAGCTCACGCCTGCTGAGTTGTGGGACTGTACAGTGACCGCGACATCCCCTCTCTGATGCTGTGCAACTCTCAACCTAGACAGGGCTGCAAAAAACAAGGAAATGTTTTCTGGCAAAACACACTTTAAGGCTGTGGAGCCATTGTAAAGTAGTACAATACTGTATACAAATATGTTACAGATACGTGACTCCTTTTAAATTATTTTTTAAACTGATACATTTTGCATTAAGCAACTTCATGTGAATCTTGTGGTCAGTCCATTAGTCCTTAGCAGTCGTTGTGAAAGTCAGAAGGTTCATTTCCATCACACAGTTCTGATCACAGACACGAGAGCTCATAAACAATGAGTCATCACTCCAGGGCATGGGACCAGTGTGAGTCATGGTGGGGATGCAGGTGGGCGTCCAACACACAGACTTGATGAGTAGACGTGTTTGTTGTTGAACTCAGATTCAATGTATTCTTACCAGTCCTCCACCCCAAAAGACTTGGACTTGATAGTTCTCTTTTTTGTCTTACTCATTATTTATTATGGTTGCTAGACAGATTAGTGAAATGGAGACTGAAGACTGTGATAGTGGTTGACACAGACACCCCTCATAGAAGACTTCTGGTGTTGGCTCGTACAGGAAGACAGACACTTATGCAGAGAGGAGGAGAGGTAGCAGGCAGGCCAGGACAGGCTGGACTCTCAGATAGGAAAGGGTAGAGGGGGCTATGTGGTTCAGAGAGAGAGAGACACAGACACAGAGAGAGAGAGACACAGACACAGACACACCAGACACAGAGAGAGAGAGAGAGAGAGAGAGAGGAGAGAGAGAGAGAGAGAGAGAGAGAGAGAGAGAGAGAGAGAGAGAGAGAGAGAGAGAGAGAGAGAGAGAGAGAGAGAGAGAGAGAGAGAGAGAGAGAGAGAGAGAGAGAGAGAGAGAGAGAGAGAGAGAGAGAGAGAGAGAGAGAGAGAGAGAGAGAGAGAGAGAGAGAGGAGAGAGAGAGAGAGAGAGGAGAGAGAGAGAGAGAGGAGAGAGAGAGAGAGAGAGAGGAGAGAGAGAGAGAGAGAGAGAGAGAGAGAGAGAGAGAGAGAGAGAGAGAGAGAGAGAGAGAGAGAGAGAGAGAGGAGAGAGAGAGAGAGAGAGAGAGCATGCTAGGACAGGAGCAGACAAACCAGCCCCAGCCCAGCCCCCAGGGATTCTCCCAGAATTCAGCAGTACATCATGTAGGCAGCCTAAAGCTTTGTTCTTCTAAGGTAGACAGAGAAAATGGAGAGAGGGTGGAGAAAAAGATAAAGACTGAGAGCGAGGGGGGTGAGGGTAGAGAGAAAGAGAAAATAGAGGGAGAGAGCCCAGTGGTGTTCCCCACAACACGGGATGCGGCATGGTGCAAGCTAAACAGCTTCCCTCCAAATTGATACTTTATCAACAATCTCAGACAGACTTGTAAAACGGGAAAGTGGAGTGTTGCCTGTTGACCGGGTAGAGCCAGAGCATGTCTATGTGTTGTCGCTAATGTGCATGAATGTGTGACTGTTGGCTCATTGAGTCCAGGTTGAAAGTGTGAGAATGCTGTCGTCGTCCACACAAAGGGACAGATTGTGTTGTCAGACTGTTGACTGAGTACAAAAGATAGAACGCTTCTCTGTTCTGTTTCACCTAAGATATAGAGTGGTTGTTGTGTGAATATACTGCTTGTATAAACTTCCTTGTTTCCACAGAGTGCAGGAAATGTCATCCATGTGTTACAGTCACCAACTGTCCTCGTGCTTCCTTGGCTAATGCAATACAGTAGTCTTAGGCCACTCTGGGAAATCCTATTTTCATCTTCAAGTACTGACTTCAACATTATTAAAGCTGAGACCACTTGGACAGGGTAAAGAACAACAGACACCAAAGTCAAAGAAACTTCTGGTAAACCATGTAGGAAGCTTGGACATGTTTACAATGTTCTGTATTAATGTTTCTTTCACCACCAATAACTGATTGGTGTGTTTTTCCAACAAATAAACCCTTACTACTCAGATGATTGGCTTAAGACTCAGTGACCTCAAACGTTTGCACACTCCTGATGTCAAGCATCAACGCCCCAGGCAGTAGAAACTATGTAGCCTAATGATGCCAAGAAGTAATCTTCACAGAATCAGCCCTGATACTAGAAGGGTGATTCTACAACTTCCGAGCACGTTTGGCCTTGAAAACTGTTTAGAAATTAAACATAGGCTAATGAAATGTAATTCTACCAATTATACCAAATGCAAATATTTGTCTGCAATTAAAACATAATAATGGATTCAGGAATGTATAGGCTATATTTGTATCCCTAGTTTCTGCATCTTCCTTCTTTAATTGTTGCAATTGGAAGTTCAGCTATTCATACAGGGTTATTGACAGCTCTGAGTAGCCTACCCTGCTAGGCAAGGGCGAGGTTCAACACAACCCGTTTAAGATCTGAAATGTTCGGATTTCAAAAAGAGGAAGTAATGTTTCTTTCGTTCCTTTTTTAACGTAATGTCCAGAACTCGTGAAAAATCGTTATTTTGTCCAGTTTTGATGGCCATAATTGTCATCCTTTCTTTAACTTACCTCTTCCAGTGCTGCCACGGCGTTCCGACAATGGGACATCCGTGTGGTGAAGTTTGAGGTTGTGGGCGCTTTGTAGTCCTCATTTGTCTCTTTTACAAATTCCGTGACTGTAATTATGTCCGGCATAATTCACGGTTGATGAGTTTGAAAAATTATTTGATAATTAAATATGTTAATGTTTTTCTTGTTGTCTATGAAACAGCTAGTTGTTACACAAATTAGCTTTCTGATCAAAAGAGGTAGCCTAATTATCGTTCCAACTTTGCCATTCCTGTATCAGTGTAGCTCCACTTTGCCTACGCATGAATGAGGGGCGATCGTTGGGTCCACTTCTGTGAGTAAATACACAGTTCCATTATTCCATGGTTAGTTACAGTCCAGAGAACCAAATAATTGAAAGGACCAGTGAAAATCGGATACTGGTTTGCTACACCAAAGATTTCACAACAACCTGTATAAAGCGCTGCGTTGCAGAGCGTCAACCTGGGAGAAACGGGGCGGAACGTATGTAAATAGCCAGGTTTCGACCAATAGGAATGTGCATGGATTTACCTTTGCACACTTCTTTAGCATGCCTGTCGTATAAGTTTATGACTACGCTATGACACGACGTTACAGATGTGATCGGATACGAAACTCCTAGGTTAACTTAAGTTAACTTGTATAAACACTATGATATATACAGAGCGGGCGGTGTATTTGAGCTATGTGGTTTGCAAAAAACTGTCACTGTCAGCAGTTACGACTTACTTTAATAAGGTGAGAATGCTTGAAAAGTATACTTTTCAATAGTAATAGAACATGGAGGAAAAAACACCCACTAGACATGAAGACAAAAAAAAGAGTACAAAAGTGGAAAAAAAAGCATAAATACTGTCCATCTCACAGCATGACAATCCATAACACAATTTTCTGTACATGAACATGTTACTTTGACATCTTAATGCTGTCTTATGGCAACAGGGCGGTTGCAACTACAAATTACTTACTTTAGTTAACTCAGAATAACGCATATAAAAATAAAGCTTGCAATTCCGTGAATTCTTGTCATGTCCGTTTTCACAATCAAGTTGGAATTTCTTCCGCTGTAACCACTTACATTTAGTCCTAGAAAAAAATTGCCATAGACATCCATGATGTATTCCCAGTATGAGACATCCAAACAGTTTGATGGAAATGTTCAAAGAGGACAGCGCCCTGTCACGCTGCTGACTACGCACTCTGGACAGCTGTCTGTGGACCCAGCACACCTACAGGAGAAAAACACAGATCAACACAAGTCAACTAGAACGCCCACACGACAGATACTCTCATTTCCACTCCTTATTTCTGAGATGAGCTATCTTAGCAAGCTCCAAAGATGGTCTGTGCAAATTAATCTGATTTCTGATTTCTACTCATTCCATGCCTGCCCAGTGCCTATCTTTTGGCCAATACTGCCCTCTGCTGCAAGCATTGGAAAACACACTTGGTATGTCCACTGGAATGGAGAAGCGATTAAATCATTAGCCTGATGGACAGCTTGGTTTTTACCTGTGCTGAGTGGCATGGTCTTGATCCTGCTCTCCTCCAGTGTTATGAAGCCCACCGCTGCCTCCCCCCTGGTGCCTTCTGTGTCCCCAGGCCTGTCCATCTCACTGGTCAAGACTTTCATTGGGCCTCTCCCTCCTTTCAGGTGGATCTGGATGCTGTCCTGATATGGAAAACAAGCGGATTAGCAGCCAATTGATTCATACACCCTGCCAAAAGACCAGTGAGCAGCCTGGTTTTGCACATAACCAATATTGGTTTACATATCATGCCAGGCATTATCTGCATTGCCACAATCTCAAATTGTATAAAAATATACAAATAAAAAGACAACTAAAGAAAAGAGTCTGCTAGGTACCTTGACTGAGAGAGAGGTTAGGTTTAGACACCCTCCTCCCACCTAAGAGCTCACCTCCTTGGGTGTGGGCACCTCCAGCTTGGTCTCCTCTGGTGCCTTGATAGCTATAACTGTCTGGTCCTGGAAAACCTTGAGATGACTGATGTCCTCGTGAGTGACGTAGGCTGATGTAGATTGGCAGTTAAAGAAGACTGTGCCTTGCTGGTATACAATGTATGTGTCTTTCATGATTGCTGGAGGAGAGTCATTACAACAAGTAGCTTTTTTTCTTCCACAAACAGAATAATGTGTATTAGCTCATTCATATCAGGTATGGTCTGATATATATAAAGGATATTTGCTGTTTTCCATGTCGTCAGTCATGTCAAAAAGCTGATGGGCACAGCTCTTGATCAGCTCATCAAGAGTCTCCTCCACAATCTTCAGGTTCCCCAGTTCATGCTGCAGTCTCTGCTTTAAAATGGCTGGACAATGCCCTCTGGGGGGAGGGAGAGAGAAATAGAAAACCTTACTGGAAATCCCTGTTGTTATAGAAATCACACTGTGTTGCACGCTTTGTAAAACTTTTCAACACATATGTACTTAGACTTTATTGGAATATCACGGCGGCAGAAGGCTAATCCGCATGTAAACTGTACAAATGGAGGCTCTTAAGATTGGAGTGAGGAAAGAGTTGAAATGGTTGGAATTGTACTCACATCCACTTAATCTTGTTAGTGGACTGCTTCCTGATGAGGTGGATCCCTTCAAGCACGTTGGTGACATCGTATACCCTCCGTTTGCGTACACGGAGGCGGGGAGCCACCTCGTTGAGGTCGACTACGCCATCAGGGGAAGAATGCAATACCTCGAGGAAGCGCTTGGTCAATGTACCCAGGGATAGATCTAGTTTGTACCATAACAACACAAACCAAAGTAAAAAAAACTAACAAGCACTTACATATGAAATGCAGATATTATGAGGATAAAATGGTCACATACCTTTTCTTTGACCAGGGTTATTACTTTGGGTAGTCCCTTCCTTTTTAAAGACACTAACAGTAAAAAATAAATAAATGAAAGTTAGAAACAATCAAAACAAGCCCAGTGATTAGAAGAAAGTAAACATGGTGGGCAATCTTACGAGGATTCTGTCTCCGTCCCTGATTGAAGCTCAAGGTCTTCCTTTTCAAAATCTTCATCCTGTTATTCAAAATATGAAACGTTGACGTGGGTTATGAATAATTAAAACAATGCATACTTAATATACTCAATTATCTTTTTAATAGTCAAAGCAATCGCACCCAATGGAGGCCCGCAGCATCAGCATCATCTGGGCACACCTCCTCCTCCCCATCGTCAGACGACTCTGCGCCCCAGGGGCTGATCAAACCTAACGGTCCGTCAAGGTATGGTGGCATGATAGGAATAGCATCCTCGCTTATTCCTCGAGGTGTTATATGGTCCGTCAGAAAATGATCTTCGCAAATAATGTGTTGCTCTGTTAAATCCTCTTTCTCGCTTTCTCTGAGGGCTGCAAGCCACACTTTCACTCGAGCTTGATCCTTGGGAAAATTGAAGAACCTTTTGGAAGGTCGATTGGTAAAAGCTCCTTTATTGTCGATGCGATTAGGACACCCCGAGACCACGCATTTCACCATGGTCGAATCAATATATTACGTCTGCTGACAAATAAGCTACATTCGAACATTAGTTCAACAAAACTCACGCTTGTTTCATGTTTGTTTATTTGAGATTCACGTTCGCTAGACAGGAAGAGATGATGTTTTGATCCGGAAGCAAGCCCGCGCCACCACTGCTCAGCCTATGAGCTTATCCCTGGATCTATGAAAGGCGGGCCCACTACTTTCTCTCGCAGATTCTTCAAATTACGTGTAGCTTAACTAGAGATCAATATTTCTTTGCTGCCACCTAGAGCACTGGAAACCAAAGCAGTGATTACTGGGCGCCTGTATCACTCAGTTTGGGCGATTGGATTGGAGCTCATGCGCAGGAACGCTTGCGCTTGTTTTTTTATGTAACACCAACTCATGTAGTTTCTATTGTTCATTCTTTTTAGTAAGAAGACCATGGAAGAACGAGTGAACATTTCTTCTTCAAGGAATAACTGATTTCCTCTTGACATTTTGTGGCAGTTGTAGGCTCCCACAATGTTTTCATCTTAAATGTTATAGGCCTTGTTCACTACCTCAAAAGCACTAACTGAAGCGGCGATGTGTCGCACTCCTTGCCCAAATGGGGGTTGATCAGGATATTTTGCGCCTAACTAGACGGTGCTGTAGCGCAACCGGCTGCCAGTAGTGGCCAGCAGCAAACAGCGGCTACAGCGGTGGATGAGGATAGATTCGGGGAGAATCGGGGACCCACTGTCAGAGGGGAAGGAGAGCACAGGACTCTCTCAACGCCGACAGAATCATGGCTACTGAAACAATATCCCCGGCATGTACAGGGTCCAGTTTGCTGCAACCCATTAGTGAAATCATCAATCTCCCTCTGGACCAGGTAATTATATATTGTATAACCATACACGGTATTATTAGTAAGTAGCATTTCGTCGCATTTTCAAAAATCGCACCAGGAAGACCAACATTGGTCTGATTCTTCACTGTTAAACAACGGAGATGGAAGGCTATGTGTATTTTTTCGCCGTAGGAGTAACTGAATTGATATAACATCAATTCAACTGGGTGTTCTTGTTTTCTCACGAACAGCAACAACTGCTTTGTAAGGAATCTAAATGAAAGGAAATCAACGGAAGCGACTGAATGGCACATTTGAATGAAATATTACATCAGCATGGATTTTCGCCAGCCCCAATTATTTCGCTTATTTGAACAGAATGTGCTACAGCATTTCTACAAACCTCCTTGTTAACGGTTCAGTGTGGACAACTGCTCAGTCATTGTAATGCAACGTTGACTAGGCTATAGCATGCGCGGAACAAAATATTTTACGTAGAATATAAAAAACCTTTCCCTTTTTCTCAATGGTTTAGAAGAGAAACCCTAGGCTGTGTCTGAACATGCATCCCAAAAAATTATATTGTCCATCAAAGGGTCTGGCAGCACTGACTGGAAAAATGTATTGTGTTTATTTTCTATCAGAGGTGAGTAACATAATCAGACCATGACACTTTACATGGGGTGCCCATAAATTGACCTCTAGAGACTATGCCCTAAAGTTCAAACATGGATTGTTCTGGGTTATTTTTTAAGTTTCCTATAGCCAACTGAGGGCATGTTCTTGTCCGTTTTTTTCTGTCACAAATGTTACTGTACTTGTAACACATAAACCCCCCAGCAATCTTGACTGAAGCGCTGTGATGAACTAGGTGAGAAACTGGGGCTCTTTCGTTAAGTAGGCTATCTCAAATCCGGCCGGCATCTTCTGGTCCTGGAGCGCTCTTTTGTCATAAATTTGCGCATGGAAGCTATTGTCTGACCAGTTTGTCTGCCTGGAAGTCTGTAATTCTTCTAAAGTTGTTTATTTTTGCTAGCCATCTGTAAACTCAGCGGACTTTTTCTCATTTGGGCTTGAATACAACATTTTCCGTTTCAAGAAGCGGATGTGATGTAACATGTGTTTCTCAGTTTTTGTTGTGCGTGCTTGAGCGAACGGAGCAGCCTATTTATCAACTACCAAACACGCTACTCACAGCACAGTTGATAATTAAGTCAGACCCACTTGTCTGTGTTATTTAAAGATGACTGCAAATGCTTAGGGAGAGGAAAGTATATAGAGATTATGTTGTCTTTCTCCATTTACCCTTTTCTTCCTCTCCCAACCTAGACCTTGCAGCTTTAGCTAGCATTAATTGCACCTTTTACAACACATGCAGTATTAATGAAGGAAACATCAACCCCCTGGTTGCCTGAGAGGCTCTTTCACTTTACACCTCAACATGTGGACAGGAATCGGGTGTATGTTCGTGGAAATTAAGTTGTCAGCAGGACTCTTCCAATAGTTCAAGTGATGGTGTCTGCAGCAGCCTACCCTTCCAGTATCAGTTTTACATGCTTGCCTTCAAGCCTGCAATCTCCTCTCACAATAATTACTTCCCGAGTGACAAATTGTTTCTTGGCCTTTTTGTCATCTGTTTGGTCAGTTACCTCCCTCAGCTACGTTTGGGCCACATCTCTAGATTTCAACTAGTGGTCATGTTTCAAGCCAACTGTATTCTGAGTGGCTTGTCTCCCATAGCATACAAGCTGAGCTGGGCATGCTGACCTATGGCTCACTGGTTTCAGTGTAAATCAGAACAAGGAGGCCAGGCTGATGTGTTCTCCCTATGGACCTTATTCAGCTTCTCTTCTCATTACTTCGTCCTCATCGACATAACTTTGTTATGTTACATTACCCAGGCATCCCTTTACGTAAGGTCTTTGTTCTTGTGTCTTCATCAAGGGTAGCAAGTTTGTCCGATTCTCTCACAGGCCTTATCAATCCCCTCAGCCCCCTCGTGGCAAGTGTGATGTCATTCAGTACATGCCTTGCTTTAGTGTGGTGGAGGTTGTACACTTAGTATACCAGTCTTGACTTTCGATATCCCTGTTTTCCTAAACACCCACTGGGCTAGCATTGCTATGTTCCTTGTATGACATAGCTTCATATTTCTGTGGTGAGTGACTCAATCTGTCCCATCTTTGGTTTGAGAGAGGTGGGGCGTAGTGTGATATTTGCCAGAGAAATTCCACAGCAATGTGAGAAATGTGTTGTCATGTATGGGGATCCAGTGATAAACTGTGTTCCTATCCCTTCTCTGTAACATGCTCCATTAATAAGGATCATCAACATGCTGTAGGGATATTAATGTGGAAACCAACCACCACAGGAAGAATAACAAATCAAAAATGACTCTCTGAGTGAAGAATCTGTCCTGTCTGCAGCCGAGAGGTGGGCTAAGTTAGAATGAGTTCAGACTGCCGGTCTGCTTCCTTCAATTCAGCCAGGCCACACACTGTCGCCTACGCTGATTTAATGTCCGAGGGAAGCAGGGTATCTGCAGCTGAAGTTGTAACTCTTACTGTGCAAACCTGGAGCCCGGGGGAAGAGGAGTCCTGTAATGTTTAAGTCGTAATACCGTTTCTGCCTGCCAGTCGTAAAGACACACAGCCTTCTGTCTGTCTGTGTCCTCAGACCCCCTGCCCTCCCTTACCCCCGCCGCTATCCCAGATGAGCCCCTCTGGGCTCATGGTACTGTGTGCTCTCACCACACACTGATATGTGATAATTGTTGACTGTGAGACTCCTACACACACAGGCTGTACCGGTGCCTGTCAGTGTTCCTGCAGTAATGGAACGAGGATACTGTAGGCATATCTCTTTTTGTTTCAGCTGGCCTTTGGCACACAGAGCTGTGGTTTGAAAACTCTGTTTCCATGGAAAGAACTACGTTATTGGGCAGTCTCTTTTTCTAAATCCTACTATAGGTTTTAAGATGGTCGAATTGCTAGCTTTAGCTTTTGGCTTGCTATCCAGTACTTGTGAGACATCGACCCAACAGCTCTATAAGAAGGAATGTACACGTGAAGAATTTGGCTAGAGTCACCGGGCGCAGTGAGTGACCTTTACTTAACAACATAGTTGTAACCAACCAACCTAAGGCCCAAACACGTAGCTAATTACGCTGACAATGCATTTGTGGAAGACTGCTCTTACTTGCCCTCACATTCCAATCTCTCTCCCAATAGAACATCATTCTTTGTTGTATGCTGTATGACTTTCTCAATACCTCAGTCAGCTAATTTGTTCCTGATGTTTTGTTGAAGTTATGTGCTCATGAGACTTGTAGTTCTCTAACAGCATTGTAGACAGATGGTGTGTCCATTGGATTTGCTAGAATGTGGGGTTGGGCTTAGTTCCTCGGAGGGACATCTCCCCCAGAGAGAGCTGTGTCATGCATCCCTGGCTTAATGACTACAAAGACCATGATCCTTTTGGGGCATTATTAAAGAGTTTGAGAGGGAAGAATACTAAAAGAGAAAACAGTTCAGTTGCTGATTGATGGTTAGTCTACACAATCTAGAAGAAGGACCATGACTTACATGTAGGTTAATCTGAAATGGACATCTTCCTTTTATATTAGAACATCCTTGTACCAGGGAATCTTGAAACAATTAGAAAAAGGAAACTAAATCATGGGGTGCTGGAGCACAGTATGCTTCTGCTATGAGAAGTCTTTTATGTGGTGGGGATAATTAATTTAACAAACCTCTTGGGGGTGAGAGTCTCTATGATGTAGAGAGTGTTTTAGAGACAGCCATTGACCTCATTACTCAGCATTTTTCACCCAGCAGTAGAGAGAAAACGAGATCTTGCAGGCAGCATCTTTCCCCGTGGCTAATGGTGATTTACAATACTCATAGTACCAGAATATAGACAGTGAATACGAACAGCAGGTGATTAAGTTGACTTTGCATTAGGTTTGGTTCAAGTCATCCCTCTTTCAGTGCTGTGTGAGGTATATATGCTAGAGTCTAGATTCAACTCGAGTGTTTTATCGTATATATAGTGTTATCCGAAATGCATCTGTCCTTCCGTATTTGGGCTGTTCTTTTCTGGAGGAAGGCCAGAAATAGTTTAGGAACATGATGGGTATTTCCCGTTAGTTTCTGTCTCTGAGTCATCTCAATATCTTGGGCTTTAGAGCCCTTTAGTAACCATGTTGCAAAATTATACCATTGTATTTGAGATTATGTTGATGTATTGTAAAATTAAGACTTTCCTGGCATTGCCCGCTGTAATACAGTTAGAACTGTGCACTTCTAGTCCCTGATTATCTGATGAATTTACTATGCAATAATTGTACATTGCTATAGCCTAGATAAGTGTCTGCTATATGAAAACAATAATATCATATGTTAATGACTAACAAGATACAACTAAATACAGTATCCTCTTCACTTCTTCAAATATATTGATTGCTGATCTTTCATGCATTTTAGGGTCAAGGTGGTATATATAAGTCTCACTACAGAGAAAACATCCAGAATGTTATTCCGTTTAATGATTTATGGCAGTGGGATTGCCCCTTGCATGTCTTCTCAGTGCAGCCTCCTCAAGAGGCTATGGCCATGTGACGCCACCTTCAGGGTTTCTGAACAGATAACGTCCTTCAGAAATGATTCATCCTTGTTATCATCCAGTCTCTGTCACCTCATCCGCTGGGTGGGTCCCTAATAGCACGGCTGTCTGGAGAAAGTTTCCACAAACGAACGTCCCCCCTTCTCCTGAGAACCCTCTCGTCTCTTGCCCTCATTCCTGTCTTATTGTTTGGAAAAATCATTTGATATGTATTGGTTAAAGAAAGTTTTACATAAACAGGTGTTTGACTTGAAGTTGGACAAATGCCTAACCAGTATCTATGTCAAACGCTATGCCAGTTTTGAGGATGGGGCTAAGAAACTTGCACAGCGGAGGTACCGATATCTTTCAATCTTGACGACCCATCTCTAATGTCACCCTCTCATCCGAAATTGCTCCTAATCAAACTGCCACAGCTTTAACATGCTATTACTCTAGGTAAGTGGGTATCTGTCTGCAGCTACAGAATCTTGCTATATGATGAGTGTATACGTGCCCAGGACGGCCCTTACCCCCCCCAGATAAATAATGGAGTGTCTAATGTATTTCACTAAGAGAGCACTTAGTGTTCATGAGCAGATTTAATCATTTGAGTGCAACTGTTGTGCTGCTGCTGGGTAATTCTGTTGGCACGAGGAGGGCAGATGTTTTCCCAGGCAAGCCGGGGATTAATGGGTTAAGAATGGCTAGCTGGATCCACCCTGGCTGGTCAACTAACATTCAGCCTGCATTAGTCTGATGTGAACTGTGCTGTCTCTGCCCCCTTCAGCTCACCCTCCTGCAGACCTGGGCATAGACAGGTTCTTTCTAATGAAGGACTCTGCCTGCCCGGGGGAGCAGGAGGAGGAGGAGGGGGGGGCGGGTCTTGGAAATGGAGTCTGTAAAAACAGGAAATGGGAAGAATGCGGTGTAATCAGTTGCCGAACTGAAACTGTGACCTTATGTGTTGGGGTGTCGAATGGCAAAGGTGTGTGGGTGTGTGTGCCCACACTTGGGTGTGTATTTGTGTGTCAGTGTGTGTTTTCACATCAGGGCTCCTGGATAGGGAGATTGTTAGGGATGGAACAGAGGAAAATACAGCTAAGCCCCTCTTTGATTTGATGTGGGCTTTTGAGGCTCACTATTTTCTCTGTTGCTCTCCCTCTGGCATAAATTGTCACAAATGTATTAAAATGTATTTGTGGTTCTCATATTCTACCTGTGAACATTTATAGTCTGTGCCATTGGTGACTATCTGAATTCAATCAGATTCACTATCTGTATTGTATTAACTTTACATGGTTGAACGACAAATAAACTACTACTAGTACTACTACTTCAAACAGCTTTTTCCTCATAAATGGATATTACTTTCATTCAGCAATTTATTTGATTTGATTGTGAGATGACTAGGCTTTTTTTTTGGAGTAAAGAGTAGTTATTGTAGGCCTAGACAATCTGCAGTTGAAGGCCACACATGTTTATAGTTGGTGGAGAAATGGACTTGCCATCAGTTGAATAGACTATTGGTGTTAGCACGCTGCAGCCACAGTGATGAGTAAAGATTGTTAAAACATGGTTGCCGTTCAACCCTCAACCTCTGCTTTGAGAAGGCAGGCTGTCTCCTAGCAACAAGCTTCTCAAGGTTCCCGAGCAGTATGGGCCTGTGAGCCTTGAGCTACTTCCTGACTTGAGGAGAGTCTGTGTTTTGGCCTCCTTTCCTCTCATTCCATCCCTTTGCTTTCTGGTCACACCTCAGTCTATGGTCAGAGTTCTCTCCCCAGTGACCATGGAGAACTATTCAATGAAGTTCTCTATGACATGCGAAGACATGGGGATTGATGTGAATGTCATAGGACAATCACATCAATGTACTAGTCACCCCCCACCCACCCCCACCATGACCATTTCCTGGTTGGAACCCCTGTAAGAGGACACCAGAGAGAGGGGGTGTACTGAGGAGGAACTCAGGGTGGGGGAGGAAGTGAGGGAGTAGGGTGGTGATGTATGGCTCTCCCCATTCTGTCATCTCCCAGTGCTGCCTCATCTTTTACCCACCATCTGTAACATATTGTGGATGTATTTTTTGCACATTTGGTGCTGACATGTAGGAAGGCTCACGTATGGGCATCTTTAATAAGCCCTTTGTTTTATACCCATGCTGTAGTGTATTGCAAACAATTCAAATGTATATTTCACACTCCTCACGTTGGTACAGGTAACAGGAAGTCTGAACGGCTTAGTTTTGGTTCCCAACCTTGGAGTTGTTCTCAACTTGACCATTCCTCACACAGAATGTCCTTGTCGCTGGCTGTTTGGTACGTGTTTAACATCCATCAATAAGATTCCAGTCCAGTACCTCTCTTTCTCTCTCCTGCCCTCTCTTTCCCAGTCTCTTCAAAGACAGCTGCCCCCTTGGTCTCTCAAGCAGAAAATCTGATTAATCTGTTCTCTCTCAGTGGCTACAGGCTGGCACATTCCCCCACACATCCAGTGCGTCCTCAGATAGACTTAGGCTCAACCCAGTGTTTGCACGTATTATATATCCGAACCAGCAAAGTTCAGCTGGCACTGGAAAAAACCCCATCTCTGGTTCCTTTCACATGACACTGCCTGCATTCGCAGTGCTGTTAACCTAGCCTACCTAGAGCTTGCACTCATCAGGAACAAGCAAGATCACAGTGCATGAATTAAAGAGGACTTTGAGCTTGAGTGTCTGGACGTGGTGCATGGGAGAGGGGCACGAGGAGGCAGGGTGCTCCTCAGCAGTGGACAAGATGAGATATTAATGAGAGGTAGATTCATTTAGGGCAGTATTAGATTTAAGTAGGCCTGTTCTTCCCTCATAACTTTCAGTCACACACTGTCCTCTGACTGTGCATCCGAAAACGTGCAAACGGTTGAGAGTTGGCCTGGCTCTGAAGTCAGAAACACAGCGAGAAAGGCTGCTTGAATAGCTTCCTAAAATTAATGAAAAGGAAAATGTATTTCTTCGCTTGTATCATCTCTCAGACCTGAGGACTGAAAAGCCTCAGAGGAGACTTGATTGATGTCCTAGTACACACAACCAACCACAGAACGAGAGAAGAGAGAGAATTCAACAAAGGGGGAGAGCAATCAGGCTAGTCAAACAATACCGCTGTCAACTGTCCTCCCAGCAGCTTAGCCAAGGCCCAGTATTTAGAGCTGCAAACCTCCAAAGGCTTCTAGGGATCGACCAGGCTGTCAGGCAGCCAGTATGGGCCAGGCAAGGCCAGGACAGGCCAGGACAGGCCAGGACAGGCCAGGACAGGCCAGGACAGGCCAGGACAGGCCAGCCCCACAGCTCTGCAGAGACCAGGCCAAGGCCTTCCCGGAGGAGAGGCCCCTAAGGAGTCAGAGCCTCCACGACCCACTTGGTATTCAGGTCGAGCTGTGTTCAGTGGTCAGGGAACAACAATTGATCACTTTGATTAGAATTTTGAAAGCTGAAGCATTTAATTGCAAAAACAAATGAATGGGGCATAAAACATCCATGCCCTTGCTGGCGTTGTCTGCAGTTCAATGGCTGTTTGGCATCTGGATAAATATATGGTATTAGAAAGTCTGTATGCCTTTTATAGAACTTTTTATTTTTGCTGCCTCCTTATTTGCTTATGCAATAGACTGTGAATTATCATCTGCAAGGTCATTCTGTCTTCACACCCTACATTAATTTTCCAGTTTAAGCCAACTGACCACTGTTTAACCTCGAGTGGGAGGGGAACAGCATCGCCAACATCAAACACGCAGAGGAAATGATGGCGGAGTTAAACTGACACGGTCGTGATGTGAATTGGCTGGTCCTTAATGCCCATTTAAAATAAATGAGATCCTTTTTTCATAGTAAAAAAAACCTTTTGTAGAAGGTGTGTAAAGTCAGTGTTTGTGAGGTAGTGTTGTAGAATAGGGCTTCATCTAATATGGTCTGAGAGATGCTCTTAAGCCGCAAAGCGTCGTGTCACTATGATAATGAATGTGAAAAGTATGGTTGAGTGTAGGATTAGTGGTGGTGTTGTTTATTTGCTGGAGCGTGTGTGTGTGTGCTGCCTGGCACCCATTTGTGTGTGTTCACACAGTTTGTTCACAGTGGTTGTCAAAGGCTTGGCTTGTTATGCATCCTTGTAGCTTTTAAGAACCCAGCCGGGTAAGTCTACAACTGCTCCCCCACACAGCAGGTTGAGCAAAGGACATGAGACCTGTGTTTACTGAATCACAGGTGTTCCCACAGTAAAGTGCACAGCATGCTATTGTCCCTGCCCAGCCCCTTCATCTCACAGTAGCTTTTAGCAATGTCATGTTGTATGCCCGTGTTGTCTTAAACACAAGCTGTCCAAACAGAATCTAGAAGATAAGACTTCGAAGTCTCTCTTCCTGCTGTCGGAGGGCCTAGCAGGGCTTCAGAAAATGGACGCCATTTGAATGCTCCTTGCCAGCTATGTATGCAAGAGGATGACGTATAAAGGGGAATGTTGTTTATGGCTCCTTATTCACTCTCGATGTCTGGCTAAACACTGCCTTCACTTTGCGCTTTACTGTAACAAGTTCAAGATGGCCACCAAGGAAAGGAACCCAGTTCATTGTTTCTTGATAAAATGGTTCAGAATGGAAGAGAAGAAACCCACAAACAGGAACATCAACATAATGTGTGTGCGTGTGCATCTCTGTCCTCAGTCATCAGTTCCACCTGCCTTGTGTGTGTGTGTGTCTAGTGCGGTAGGCTTTCCGTCCTACTGCCTGGGCTTGTTACTGCAGACTTAGTGTGCGGCTCCATCCAAGTGCACAGCTTGCCAGCAGATGGCTGCTTACATAAAAAAACGCCTGGAGAATCAACGGGTCAATTGAATATGGTGACTTCTTCCCCCGACAATCACCTGACCCTGTTTGTAAGTGTCTGTGTGACACACCTCTTCCTTTCCCAAAATGGCGGTGTAAAGACAAATAGGCGTACATCGGAGAGCGTCATTAAAACATCCCGTCAGTACATTTACGGCCAGTTCTCTGTAAACGTCTTGTGTTGAATTAAAATGCATTCATGCTAGCTGGCTAGCGACTAGCACGCTCTTCAGGGCAGTGCGCTCTGGTCTGAGGTCCTAACTGCAGGCCTGTATGGACATGTTCTGGGAAGAATGTTGTCTGTTGTAGTGAGACGTAGGGAGTTGTGCATGTGTGAGTGGTTATGTAAGGCTTCCCTGAGCCTGGTGTTAAACAGAGTGCTTTCACGGAGGCTGTGCCTCGGCAGGGGGGCTTGGGTTACACACTGTACAGACAGCAGAGGGCCCAGACATGGTTTTGTGTGTCACCTGTCCCTCTGGGATGCCTCGTCTGTGGTGTCGCCTACTTGGAACCTTTTCAGAAAAACAGTTAGAAAGAAACAGGCTAGCATTGGGACTGGGTTCAGTCATGCCTGTGATTGTACTGAGAACTGTTTGGACATAATGAGGTATTCTGTTACTTTTGTAGATGTCCGTATTGATTAGGCACTAACTCCAGACAGCAATACAGGAAGGTGTTTCTATCTTTACTGCGAAGTGCCAGAAGAACATCTGGTGCACCTTTCCTGACCGGGTGTGTGGAAGAGGAATCAGTGTATCTGATCTGACTAGATGTATCTAAGGTTGGAGTCGGAGAAGTGAGACGTAAATGGAGAGTCTGATTGTCTGTGTTTCTCCATGTTATGGTGAAGCGTGGTGATGTATTGCGTGTGAAGTATATATTGCGGGTGTCGCGATATACCGGTATATTGACGATAACCGATATAAATAAATGTAATATTAATTTGTTAATATGTGTACTCTGTAATGTAATGTGTGCTCTACAACTTCTGGACATTACACACAAGCTTCAGTATACTGACTGAATGTGACCTTAACATGGAGCTAGTTTTACACAGTTGGCATAATGCATGTTAGAGAACATTTAATAAGGCTTTGTCAACATACAGACATATCTAGTGTAAAACTCTCTAAAGCAGCTATGCAATTAAGAAAATACCAATTCACATCAAATATCATAACGAGTAAGAGATCACATGAAGACCTCAAAGTCATGTGACAAGCTGAGCGAGGGGACTTGTCAGACATGCTCTGAAATGGGTTATGCATAGATGCTGTGTCTCTCTCCCTTTTGTGCAGTCTCTCTCTCTGTCTCTCTCTCTCTGAGGAGGCTGAGTTTAACGTCACTGGACCAGTGATTTGTGAAGGCATTCTGTAAAAGCACAGTCAGTGTGCTTTTACAGAATCCTGTAGGTCCTCTCACGTCAGCCCGGTGCCATGGCCCAGATCCTCTCACGTCAGCCCGGTGCCATGGCCCAGATCCTCTCACGTCAGCCCGGTGCCATGGCCCAGATCCTCTCACGTCAGCCCGGTGCCATGGCCCAGATCCTCTCACGTCAGCCCGGTGAGGCGTATCTCCCCATCCGCCTGAAAGGCACCTCCACACCCTCCGATCACACAGCTGCTGTGGAAACAAACGAATGAGGTGGAGAGGACTGTGGGTGAGTTAGAGAGGACTGTAAATACAGAGAGAGGCATCAACAGAGGCTGGAACAGAACTAGACTAATGCCCTGATCTGTGAAGCCAAGCATGAGCCTTGCTCAAAAGTCTCTTGGTTGACTAAACCCCATTCGCGAGGTATGAACATTTTCTTTCTTGAAATCATTTTTGTGTTCCGTGATGGTGATGGAATAAACGTAAGGTGACGATGATTTCAACCCGAGGACCTGTCTATCTAGCCTCCTGAATATCTTCCACTGGGCTCTCCAGACTAGTAGCCTAGCTCAAGTCTGATTTTGGCTCTGCGTCTCTGGTGTTGGGAATTAAATAACAGCAAGCCAACTGTACGTCTTGTGGAGTAATCACTTGTGGGGGATACCAGGGCCAGTCCACATTCTGCGAGGCAGTTGACCCATCCACCTGGCAACAGACTGCCAACAATCTCCAATAATGCCTTCCTAGCTTCAGCCATTTAGGAGAAGTGCAGTTTGACAGATGCATTTGGTGTCCTTTTAGAATCTCCAGCTTCTTTGTGTGGCATTCCCCAGGGCTCGGCGGTGGACAAGCTGCCCATGAGGGATACTGGACGTCAGGGGGAGGGGGCATGATGAGCCTGGACAGGAGGTGGAGCTTCTGACCTCATGTTGGACCTGTTCCCAGAACGATTGATCTTTGACCAGAGAGAGGGAGAGAGAGAAAGGGGGGGGGGGGTCCCCTTTGGTGTGTTCATAGTCATCATTGTTCAAAACAAGTCATACACGCAGACTGTACAAGTCTGTATGTTTGCCTGTACGTGTTTGTGTTCGAAAGTGTTTCTGTCCCTGTGCTGTGGATCTGTGTGTGAGTGTATTTGTGTGTGTGTGTCTAAGAGGCCCCTCAGCCCAGTGTCAAGATGTCCAAGATGTCCATATCTATACTTTGTATGGGAGCTGCTGAGCAGCTTGTTGTTTCTCAGTCATCGTTGTTCACTTCCCTGTTACATCATGTGATCTCGCCCGTGGCATCAAAGAAAATCCTAAACTCTCAGCTCGAGAGCTCATGATGCAGAGGAGACTTCCCCACTAGGCTAAGATGGGGATGTCTGGAGTTTCAGTTTCCTTCCTACTGCGTTAAATAACAGCATTTTGTTTTTGTTCTTTCCTCTTGCTCTTCATACTCTTTTTCGTTCTCCCTTCTGTGCCTTTTCCCTCCCCCTCCCCCTCTCTTCCTCCCCCTCTCATCCCCCTTTTCTCCTTCATTCTCTCGTCCCAGGTGAACTTCGTGGTGTGCCAGCTCTTTGCCCTGCTCACAGCCTTCTGGTTCCGCCTCTATCTCCACCCCAGCAAGACCAGCCCGTTCGTCCGGCATGTGGTGGCCACGTTACTTGGCTTCTACTTTGCCCTGTTCTGCTTCGGCTGGTGAGTCCCGTCCCAGCGCCACAGCGGAGCTCAGGTTCTGCGCTCCTGGCAGAGTTGGCCCAACGGGTCGATAAGCAGGAAACCGATACCGCCGCGGCGTTTCTCTGAAACGGGGGACTGTGTCATTTGCTGTCCCGACAGTTGTTTCGGAGCATTAGAGATTTGTAGTGTGAAACCTTAGACCTAGAGGTTGTTACAACAGCTACAACCACACAGCCGCTTTGCTTTGTTTTAGTTTTGTGTGTGTGTGTGTGTGTGAGTGTGTGCTTTGATACCATCTTTGGCCTTGTGACAAAGGACATTCAGTAGTTGTGTCTTTGTGACTCCCTGCTGCTGTGTTGATGGCGCCTGTTGATGGAGGAAGAGAAGCCTGAGGACACATGTGCTCTTCTGTTTAGACGGGCTCCCCTGTGTCAACATACTCCACCTCATATGTCCCCCTCTGAAAGAGGCTTTGAAGGACAAACGCACGTGTACACACACACACACACACACACACGTGCAGGCAAGCCCCCTAGAATGTTTTTGACATTATTTTGGAATCAATTTAATAATAGGAAAATGCAAAGTGATCCCCCCCCAACTAGATTCAGGGGTATCAAGGGAGCACATGCCAATATTTGTGATATTTGTAAGCTGATGGATGTACTGTATCATGAGGCTGGTATGGCAGTCTATCTTCTCCCAGGGCCAAATCAATGTTTATCAGCACTAAAAAGATTTAGCTCATTAACAGATTTGCTTTAAAACGACAAACAATTCGATGGATTGAGCCCGTTCTAATGAGAGATGCCAGGGCCTTCAGCTGCCTCTGTAACTTTAGACCCAATTAAACCCCAGCAGGCACATCAACAGACTGGTTGGTTGTTGTCTGCCAAGGTATGGTGTAGTGTTTGTGTGTTTGCATGGTCTTATCAATCAAGATGCGTTTGTGTTCCATTTTTATGAAAGCCAAACTGTGCACACGAGCCACAAATTCAGCACACACACACACGTACTGTAAAGACCAGGAACATTAACAGTGAGGAAATGAACACAGAGGAGTTCTGTGAGTCACTACAGAGAGAGAGAGAGACATCCGTCCATCTCTGCTCAATGTTGATCGTTGAAGGTCGAATGCAGATTCCTGGTACTGATTACACCCACCTGTCGTCTCTCCTGTCTTGCAGGTATGCCCTGCATTTCCTGGTCCAGAGTGGACTCACTTACGGTATTATGATCCTGACTGGAGTGGAACATATGCACAAGTAAGTGTGTGTGTGTGTGTGTGGGGGGGGGTGCATAGGTGATCATGGATGAGGGAGTATGATGAGGTGGATGCAGTTTGCCTGGTCTGAGTGATGTGGAGACCTGCTGCTGATGCTGTCATGCTGGACCACCTCCAGCCTCTGCTGGCCGACCAATACTGTTAAAACTCCCCAGAGGGAAGCTATAACTCAGCGCAGGCATAAAGAGCAGCCCCATCGCCCTCCAGCCTCCAGCCCCCAGCCTCAGGCCTCCAGCCTCCAGCCCCCAGCCTCTGGCCTGCCTCCATGAGTTCCCCTTAAGGCTGCTGGAAGAGAGTCAAGGAGGAAGAGGAAAAGGAGGGGTGGAGAGAGGTATGGGGAAAGCTGGGAAACCATCACACTTCCCTGTTTCTTTTCTTATACCGGCAATCCCAGAACTCCATTTCCCCTCCACCTTCTCTCAGAAATCACTCCTGGAGACCCCCAGGCAGCAGCATGCTTTATTTTTCATATTTATATCCCCTCCGCAAGCTGCGAGGTCATCCGAACAAATTGCCTCTCTTTCCTCCGGAATGTAATAAAGTAATTGGACCACTAAAAGTGTGATTAATCATGAGTTTCTCTTTGGGTGGAAGGCTGCAGGAGCGTGGGCCGCACTTTGTCATTATCTGTGCTGAGTGGCGGCATGCTAACTGCGGGCAGCTTACAGCAAGACCTGGAATACAAAACAGAGACTTTCCTGACTGCTGGCTCAGAGCTAAATGAAGTGATAAGCTCCGTTTTGGTCTATCCCAACAAACAGGCATCTAGCCTGGGCTGTACGCCTGCTATTGCGGCCTTGGGAGCTGGACGCGGTGATAATGCTGATGGGGTGAGGAGGGAGGGCTGCATCCTGTTGCCTACCTTCTGCTGGCAGTCATCTTTGTCCTGCCTCATGATCATTATCTCCATTCTAACGAAATCTTCCAATTATTGCTTTCCTTTTTTTGGGGGGTCTCATGTGTCCCCTGTGTCTCATTTGGCTCTCTGGGTCAACCTCCAGGCTGCATTTGGGCTTGATAGCCTCCGGCTCCAGCCCCAGATGGGTCCCTCATCATCTAAGCCCAGATGGGGTCACCTCTGCGGGGGTTAGCAAACTAGTTGAGGCTGAGGCTCCACCTGGAAGTGAAGCAGTGATTCATTTAACTCTTCATGTATTTCATTTGCTTAATTGATGTTACCCCCCCCCCCCCCCCCCCGCGCCACCCCTTCAATGGGCTATTTTCCCTGCCCTCAGTTACCCTCTGACACAATATTGAACTTAAAACCAAAAGCATGCAGAGTCACAGGGAACAGCTGTGTGACCGTACGATTCTCTTTTGCTTTGGTTCTTTCCAGGGATCATACCCTCAGCCCTCAGGAGAGCAGACTTGTGTGTCACACGTCTGTGTGGTTATGGTTTTTTGTTGCATGGGCTGTGACATTCACACACACTTCTGTCAGGTAAAAGAGCCTTTTGCAGCTGGGTGGGCCCTCCTCGGTATCTTCCGACCCTCTGCATGTGCAATGAACGTGGCCACATGCATCCTCAGCAGAGAGTGAACACGTGCAGTGGGCTCCAACACGACAGGCCTTGTCTGACCGTTCACGCGCAGTGCTGAGCTATACAGCTGCAGGAGTTAGGATTGTCTTCTTTGTAGGCAACAGAATGCAGCTCTCCCTCCACTTTGGGATGCGAACCCATCAGTTCGACGAAGGCCACTGTGTGGCTGCTGTGAGGTCACATTCCTGTTAAAGAAAGACGGAAAGAGAAAGAGATATATACCAGGGCCGTGCCAAAAGCTAAGCTAGCGAACACGTAGCCCCCGCACTGCTCAATAATGAGACAGCAGGTGTGTGCTGGCAGAGGCTCGAGCTGATCTGCATCCCTCTGTGATGGAACCTCTCAATAGCCCTGTCTCCATGGAGACCTCGCTCTGTCTCTCTATTTGTTTTTCTTTCGTCAAGAAAAATATGGCATGAAAGTCTTACTGACTTGATGATGTGTTGTTGAACTCGACACTAATATCTGGACCAGAGAGAGTCTTGCTTTATGGATTAACTCAGTTGGCCAAGTCTGGGGAAACCTAAAAAAAGAGTTATCAAGAGGCTAGTCTGTGCGTGTGTATTCCATATCTCATGTGTATAATGTGTGTGTGTGCGTGTATACATTAGGTGTGTGTGTGACAGTGTTTATTGCTCCAGAGTTGTTGTTTTCTCCCCTCACGTTAATGACCATGATTGGTCAGCAGTAGTGCTCCGTAAATAACTCCTGCTCAGATGGTCATGGAGAAGATCCCTGCTACCTCCCTCCCTCTGTGGATCACTGCACAAGCATTGTTGCGTAGTGGTCACACACCAATGCTCTTTCATTCGTACTAAACTACGAGCCACTAAAGCCATCACCCTGGCGTTCTGGTCGTGACCGCTGTACCCTGACCTGTATTTGTTTATGCTGTGGCATTTTGACATTCACTGAAGGTGTGAATTAAGATGCTGCAGTGGCACTGATAGAGCGAGTAAGTGATGCATAGAGAGAGTAATGATGTGCCTCTCTCCCACTCTAGATACTGCCTTGTGGTGGCTCTGGGGTATCTGAGTTTCTGCCAGATCACGCGTGTGTATGTGTTTGACTACGGCATGTACTCAGCCGACTTCACAGGGTAAGACTGCCTCTCTCTTCCTCTCTCCTTCACTCATCTTCCTCGTGTGTCTTCTTCCTTAACATTCCTCTCTCTCTTTGTCGTTTGCTCACTCGCCCATCCCTCCCTTTCTGTCTCATCTCTCTCCCATATCTCTCCCTCTTTGTCCACTTTCTGACTTTTCCATTTCTTGATTTTTTTGGGTCTCTCTTCCTTTTTCCCTCTCTATTTTTGAGCGATTGAACGTTTAGTGTTTCAGACTGATTTTTTGTTGTTGTTGCTATTACCTGATGAAATAGACACTCATTTTCTCCTCACTTTTCTCTATTTATTTTTCATTCTATTGCTTTCTCTCGCTTCTAGGCCTATGATGGTCATAACACAGAAAATCACCAGTCTGGCATTTGAAATCCACGATGGTAAGTATTGTGTGTACATTTGTTATGGAATAATACATGTTCTGAGGAAAGAGTAGAGCCAGGAGCACAGTCAGAAGTAGAAGTACAATCTGGAAACACAATTACACAGGAGAGATTGTCATTTATTCATTTTATTCTCACAAATCGGAAAATATGGAATGCAATTTTTAATTAGACCTAGAGGAATGGAAAAAGGTTACCTTGTAATCTTCATCCTCTCAGAATGGGGAGCACAGGTGTGTATAGTGAGTTGACAAAAGGCCACTGAAACTAATTAAAGAAATGGAAGATTGATGATGAGAGGAATGAAATAAGAGTGGCCGACTGGTTCTGGAGAGTGAGGGATGACCCCTGTCATACGTGGCTCCTGGCTGCAGGTCTTCATCTCTCTTCTCTGTGCCTCCTGTCTCTCTCTATCTATCCCTCTCTCTCTCTCTCTCTTCTCTCTCTCTCTCTCTCTCTCTCTCTCTCTCTCTCTCTCTCTCTCTCTCTCTCTCTCTCACGCCCTCTCTCTCTCTCTCGCCCTCTCTCTTTCTCTCACTCTTTCTCTTTTATCTTCTTAAACTGGCACATTAGCCCAGAACTCGGTACTCAACTCCCTAATGCACATGACATCCTGATAGAGTTGACAGTCTGTACTATAACTAGCACACAGACAACTATGCTCTCTTTTTATCTCTATATGAGAGTGTGCAACTTGGGTAGTGTATGTCTTCGTGGCTGCCCTACAGTTCCAGACTCAGCAAGGGAACACTTGTTTACATCAGAAGAATACACACCCCTTGAATTAATTAAGATTGTTGGCAAAAAATGTCTACTTTTTAATTGGTTTATATCTATGTAAAGGCCTACAGTGCTATATCATGTAACGTCCGTTGTTTCCTATGGCTTTGTAGGGTAGTCAATGTCTGTGAGATGTACAGTGTCCTGTTGTACAAGTTACTGAGTCGTTAGAGTCAGTTGGAGGCGAGAGAGTGTTGCTGCTGGCTGTCTCCACACCAGGCATTAACTGTAATGTGAGCTGATTAGCCGGCTAATCTTGTTATCAGCATAATGGCTGCAATAAACAACACAGTATTATTCGGGCCGCTTCCTCCGTCCACTCCTCTGCAGCGAGAGTGCACAACAAGACGGACCGTCACAACGGGAGTAAGTGTTCGTGAGACAACGGGCAGAACTTTCCGGAAGTCAATTTGCAGCATCTTAATGAGCCCATACATCAGTGTGGCCCTGCAGAGTGCCCTTGAGGTCTTATGGAAGTGCCACTGGGAGGACTCTCTCCCACTAAAGCTGTGGACTGGAATTGGTCTCCTCAACTGAGCTTGATGTAATAAAAAGATGTTTTCTTTGAAAGCCCTGGAGAATTATGCATTGTTTCTTTAATGGAAAGGTCTGACTGTATGTTGGCATGGAGATTACAATGCCCATGGCTATAGGGGGTACTGTATTGTTTAATTTGTACCTTTTACAAAAAATTAAAAAATGTTATTAAATACCCTATGGCGAACAGAGGTTTGATAAGCAAGCACTGCAAAGCACATCAGTGCCTTTGGATGAAGTTCAAACACCATTGTTCCTGGTGAGGAAAACCTGTTTATACTATTCTCTTACCTTCTCCACAAGGCATGGCTCGTAAAGAAGAACAGCTGACTCCGGGCCAGAAGTTTTTGGCTATAAGGTATGTTTTCAAGGCATGTTGTCAGTTACAAATGTTTAGTTTGGTGCCAAAACTAACTTTTTTACATTACATACAGACTTAAACGTAGCCATTTTCAATGTGTTTGTACAGTATCTCTCTCTCTCTGTGCCACAGTTGGTAGAACTATGGATGTGGTGTCATGGTGCTCAAGCTCTGTTTCTGCAACTCTGTTCCCCAGGCGGATGCCCAGTTTGTTGGAGTACTTCAGCTACAACTGTAACTTCATGGGCATCCTGGCAGGCCCCACCTGCTCCTACAACGACTACATCGCATTCATCGAGGGCACTCCCTGTCGTCATAGGGACAAGGAGACTAATGGGAAGGCCAATGGGACGCACAAACAGAGTGACCCATCTCCCAACGTAAGGGACGCCCCCATGTCGCACTGCCACCCCTCAGGGTTATTCATGTCAGCCCTTAAATAGCCTTAATAGAGGGATCCTTTTTGTCTCCCCAGACGGAAGTTGTCCGCAAGCTGGCCACCTGCCTTCTCTCCCTCATGGTGTTCCTCTCTGTCTGTAAAGTGTTCCCCGTGGAACGGAACATTGACGACGACTTCATCGCCAACACACCCTTCTACGCTCAAGTGGTCTATCTATATCTGTCCATGCTGACCACCAGGCCCAAGTACTACTTTGTATGGACACTGGGTGGGTGCTCACTCTCTCTATTTCTCTATTCTACAGACGGTTAACCCCTCAGAAGGCTGTGCTAAAGCAATGTTAGCTTAATCTCTGTGTTGAATTACCATCGATTGACCCTGAAAAACACTCTTTCGGGCGTAGCGTGAAAGAAGCGTTCTTGTTTTGCGAGGATTCCCAGAAGATATTTATTTTTACCTCGAGCAACGTGTGTTGCTTCGTTGAGCCAGTGCTGGTATCGAACGGAGGAAGCAAGCTAGGCTCTTCAAAGACAAAACCGTATCTTGTTTTTCTGGCCCTTTACCCAGAGTACCCAGTATACAATAGACCACAGAACCCATGAATTAATCAATGTATACCTGCAGCCCTGTGTGCGTCAGTGTTGTGTGTGGTGATAAGGAAAGGCTGGAGGTGCGACTCAGCTTTTACTGTCCCAAACGCAGTGTGGTCGGCCTCATTGTCCTGTAGCAACACCGCCTTCTGCAGGTTCCCAGAGGAAGAATGGCAAAGGGCTGGTTGCTATGGGGAGTGATTAACGTGCTCCTACTCCTAGTGTCCTTGACTAATACAACGACTCCATAGTCAGCGTAATCACCTTTTAATGATTATGCTATTAATGTCGCCATCCTTCATTCAATTCATTAGTGCTGTTGAGAGCAGTGTCGTCGTTGGTAACGGATTGATTTGAGAGGAAGTGAGATGACGCCGATACACAGGCCTGCCAGTGGTTCACCCGTGTTTTGGTTTCTCACAGCGGACGCCATCAACAATGCAGCAGGGTTCGGCTTCAACGGCTACAACAGGGATGGCTCTCCACGCTGGGACCTCATCTCCAACCTCAGGATCACGGACATAGAGGTTCTATTCTCTCATCGTTTGGATGGATTTCCCTCTCTATACTTCCTTGATCAATGACAGACACAATATTGAGGTTATTTGTTGTCTTTGTATTTCAGTTTGCCACCAGCTTCAAGGTGTTTCTTGACAATTGGAATATACAGACAGCTCACTGGCTTAAAAGGTGAGCAGGCGAAGGAAGCTTCACGATCACAGTTTTAGTTTTTGTTTGAATCACCTGCCATTTACTGTATCAACACTAGCATACAGCCAAGCCGCTCTCAGTCACTATTGAAATCCATTTTTAATTACATTTTAGACGCCATTCTTATTTAATGCACGGCCTGTCCTATATAATTTGTGGACACGCCCCAACTAAGGAACCAGTGGGAGATGTGTCCTGCCACTTTGTGAAAGTGGTGCCATCTAGTGGTCTTCTCTGGACCACCTGTCAGTGATCGCCTCAATCTCACAGTACTGAAATACATTATGAAACAGACTAGTCAGGGTGTTGATATTTCTCAGAGAAGTTCCTGCCATTGATTGGATGTACTGGGAGAGGTTTAACTGGGCTGTTGTGGGTGACTGTGTTTTTTCTCGTCAGGGTTTGTTATGAGCGCTGCCCGTACAATCCCACGGCGGCCACCTTCATCCTGTCAGCCATGTGGCACGGGGCCTACCCAGGATACTACCTCACCTTCCTCACTGGAATTGTGGTCACACTGGCCGCACGTGCGGTGAGCTGAGCCTCGTTAACGCACACACGCAAGCACACACATGCATGAGCTTCATCTCCATTGTACAAGTATTTGTCTCTGACCTTGCCTGTATAATGTCCTCTGGATGCATTAAACATGGAAACAGTTAAAACATGATGCACTGCACCACTCAGCTAAATTACTTCCTTTTAAGTCAGTGACTGGGGTAATCTATAGTTAGTGTCATAGCAAGAGAATCCTCTCCCATCCTTTCCTATTAGAAACGAGACAAAGCATCTGTGGTTCATGTGTCTTTGGGGATGTTATTTAGCCTCTGTCAGTTTCAGGGAATCCATCATAGTTAAGACTTTCCCTCTCAGACACTGGGAGTGAGCCCAGGCTGAATGAAGCCTGTTTATTAGTGGCTGGTAGTCAAGCCAGATAACAAGCCAGACAGATGGATGGATCCCGGGCCAGGCGGGGCCTAACGGACCATCACCTCAGTTCCTCTGTAGCTTACTGTGGGACATGGCAGCACTATGGATGAGCAACCCGAAAAGTCACATTTGAGAACTTATTACTTGACTTAGAAAATGGAAGGGGAGGCAGGAAGGACTGTGATCTCAGAGAGTTTAAGGAAGCGGAGACTCCTGTGGTGGTTCTGTCACTGACCCTTTTCCAATTTCCAATTTGTCTGGTTGGTTTGTAGGTGAGACACAACGTGAGGCCATACTTCCTGGGGTCGCCATCACACAAGCTGGTGTATGATGTCATCACGTGGGCAGCTACACAGATAGCCATATGCTACACAGTGGTGCCTTTTGTGCTGCTCTCCGTGGGGACATCCATTAAGTTCTACAAGTGAGTGATGACATGGAGACCACATTTGCACACTTGTCTCTCAGTTGTTTACTGTTCATGTTATAGTTACTGTTATAGATGGATCCTGTTGTGAGGTAAACAAGACTTTGAAACAAAATCTCTTTTGATTTTCAAGATATAAAATGAGTCCATGGTATTTAAATGTTTGGATTTTTAGCTTAAGTACAGTTGAAAAGGAAACGAATTACTTAAATAAATACATTGTATAAACACTTAACAAACAGGCACTTATCCCACCTGCATAAAAGAGAAAAGCAAGAACAATGCCAACAATTTGCTATGTGGTCCAAGACTCTGAATGTCCCCCCCCCCCCCGCTCCCTTCCTTCCCCAGGTCCTGGTACTTCAGCATGCACATCGGGTGTGTGCTGCTGGCCGTGGCCTTGCCAGTCAAGCCCAGGCACCTGCGCCTGAAAGAGCAGCAGAAGAGCCTGCATCAGGTCCCCGTCCTCAGTCACATGGATCCCACAGACAGCAACCACATCCAGAAGACCAAGACCACATGAGCTAGACCGGCCTGCGCACCACAAAGACTGGCGCAAGGCAGGGAGGCCAACACTGTATTACATCCACTTATAAAGAACGAGAGAGAGGGAGAGAGATGGGGCAAAGGAGAAGAACCAAATGATGGCAAAGGAACTGTCCTTTGTCAGTGTTTTAGCAGTGGGACTCTCATTCAGTCTAATGGCACTGACACTGAGCAGCATGGACCGTGGAAGGAGGCTGACAGAACACAACCCTACTGTGTCATGGTCTGCCGAGCTAGGATGTGTCTGATTGAAATGCCAGTATTGTACTGTATATGGAAGTATGCAAACTTGCCTTATACCCTTTGTTCTACCAGTTTTTTCAGCTTCTGTGTATCCTCATGCCACAGGGAAACTGTTCCAGGCTGTTTTCTCACTGCAGCTGAGTGAGCTTCACTTTAGGATCAGGAGAGAGATGACGAGAGTATTAAGCTTGTGGCGTCAGAACTGAAAGTATTAGTGTGTTTTTAGTCTTTCTCTTCAACCAGGCACACATGGTTGGATGAATGGATGAATGGATGGATGGAAAAGCAAAGAACAAGATGCCAGTGTCCTCAAATAAGGTTTTCTTTTAGCTGTTATCAAGTAGGACTGTCATTTTCCACAGGGACTTATTACAGACTGTTTTTTCTCTCTCTGTGTGATGTAATAGAATCACTTCAATGCCACTTATGTATTCTTTGACTGCCATTGTGTTGTTATCATATAATGGGTTTGACACAATCACATTCTAAAAAAATAATGATCAGAAAAGATCTATGAAAGTTCGAAAGTAAAGTGCCAATGACAATTTAACTCATCACCTGAACTCATTTTGCAGGCATTTTCTGGCTGCTTTACAAGACTAACTCCTACTCTTTTTTGAAAAGTGTGTGAGCTGTCATGGGAAGTGTTATTGTAGGCCTATTCCCGTACGTAGAGGTCAATTTGTCATTTCATGTTCTTGTTATTTATGTAATTCCAATGGACTTGTAGTTTGGTGGTCGACAAGTGTGGAAAAGGTTGGTCTGAAATCCGGTTGAGCAACAAAGAGGCACGATATCATATGAACAGCTTCTTCATGGTCAGATGACATTTTAATTTAGGGAGGCGCTGAAAGTATTCACATTCCATGTGTCAGCAGTCCTCAAGAAAAGATAAGGAATGATCATCGACCTCTGCCAATCCTGTTACGTGTTCATGTGGATGATGTGGATGGTTTGTTTTTGTATATTATGTGATTAAAAGATGTGATTAAAAGATGGATCTTTTTCAACTTTACATAGTCTGTGTGTTTCCATACAGCTCTTCTACTGTGAGAATAGGCTGTAGGCTATGCCATAGGCTACATTGTGTTGCTGTGTAGGTTACTGGAAATCTGGGATAGTCCAAGCTCATATAGCGTCATATACAGTTTACCCAGGTATGTGTCCTGAGGCAAAGGGTTATTCAGATGAATGATAGGCCTACCGTGTGAACAGTCCAACCCTGTTGTAGAAAAACAACTCTGCACCTGCCCTCTACTCTCCTCATAAACGGTTGGACTTTGGCCCAGCATAAGCCTTAACTCATAAAACGGCATTCATCTAGACAATGGTAATAGTTTTACGACATGTTCTAGAGTGTGAAATTATTTGCTTTTTTGAACTAAAAACGTAATGAACAACAACGAATTCATTCTGATTGTCAATCGAATATGCATTGGGAAACTAAACTACTACAATAGGCCTACTATAAATACTATACTATAAATGGTATACTATTCTATACCTACTATAAATCTAAATATATATCTTAACTCGAGATGATCACGTCACGGATTGTGGGCGGGGAGGAGGAGCTTGACTGACAGGGAGGAAGCTGCTACTTTATTTTTCTGGTCCACTAAAATGGCTGTTGTCGAGGATGGGGAATAGGCTTTCATTCGGCGGTTGATAAAAAATATACCGACGTACTACACAGCCGAAGACTCACAAGAGCAACTCATTTCTATTCATTTGTCATTGGAAAGGTAAGACAGTAATTAAATGTTCATCATGTTTCAATGTACATCGGTATTTATGATTGTCCACCCATGAGATCGATGCTTGACTGACAGCTCGCGATATCTGTTTCGCTGGGTATAATATTGTAGCAAGGCCACAATTAAGCACAGTTGAAGGGCATCTTTGTCATATCAAACTTTTTTGTATGATCTTTTACTATGTACTGTAACTATGAAATATTCGCCAATAACATGTTGGATTTTCCTCCAGCTTTGCGTGTTTAGAGTGGAATAAAATCGCGCACACTTGCTGGTAACGGGTTCTATGGCTTGAATGAATCCACAGTAATTAGCCAATTACCAACAGACGAAATAGCCTTATAAGGGGTAAACCAGAAAAAAATAATTCAATGCGATATGAATAACTGCAAAATAATAAATGAATACGACAATAACGTTCTTCGGATTTAATTCCATCGATGCTCTATCCACAGGGATGGGACAACAAAAAACTAAATATGTTCATAACATTATTATAAACAACTAGGTATTGACTTAGTTCAGGTGTTCAGTGATGTTAGCCTGATCTGAAAATGAGGTAAAGAAGATGAGTGGTACCTGCTTCATGCATAGTTCATGACGAACAGAGATGAGAAACAAGATTACTGTGGAGATACGTAGGCTTAATAGCCTACCGTACGGTATCTAGAGCAAATAATATCCTAACAAACAAGACCACCATATTACCATTCTAGATGAGATTGTGTCCAAATGTCAAATGAGCCGTTGTGTGTGTTACTAAGCGGCGCACGGCGATGTGTTTTGATGTCTACCTACTTGCCACCATTTTCTCTTTGTGGCTGTCAGCTGTTAAAATTGCAGCAGGCTGTGTAATGGAATGCTGTACGGTTTGTCCTCCAGAGATGGAATGCTTGTCAGTGTGTGTTGACGTCTGACTGGACCGGTCTATTTATTGCTCTTCAGTGTCTGAAGCCAGGGGCTCTTGTTTTTGAAGCATAGTGGCTTGAATTATTGGGACAGTACCCATCTTGGTGACTGAAACGACAGTGTGCTATACTCATCATACCATGTGCTTTGGGTGGATTTAGTTTGTATATGGTAAATATACTGGTGGGAAACTGTAGCTCATTATGACAGATAGACTGATGAATAATGTAGACTGTATGTGTTGTTGTACATATGTCAAAGGAATAACTTGCATGATCTACTGTATGCAATAAAGTCCATACAATGTTTGTATGTGATGAAATACAGTGGTGTTTACCAAAACAATTCACGCTTTATTTTCATGTAACCAACACTGCAACACAGTAGCTGTCCGGACTACCCGTGTGTGCTCTTCCCTTACATGGTGAACTTCAATTCGACATCCGGACATAAAAATAAGATGAAATGTTTTTGATGATAACGGAACAAAGTTATCTAACTATGGCAGACTGCTAGTGGGTCACCTCGCTGTTGGCCTATCCGGCTGTGTTAGCATAGGCCTAGCCTGTAACAATCTTTTCTGACATTTGGAGGACACAGCCATAACTCTGGAAGTCCCAGAAGGGGTGGGGTTGGGGGTATTTCAGCGGTTGCTCAGACTTAAGTCATGAGATTCATGCCTTGGTGAAATGAGTTCTCTTAGAGGCTTGGTTTATTAAAGATGTACAGTGCTGCTGGCTGGCAACCCGGCTGGCAGGCTCATTACACACTCTTACTGCCATTTCACTGGCGGTTTCACATCTAATTTAGTCTCCGAAGTTTGTTTGATGTAGCAGATGCTATTACTGTATGTCAGTGGCATGCAAGGCGCCGTACGGTTAGTGGACCCTAGAAGCCTGTTAAGCAAAAACTGGACACTGAAGGGACCCACTGTACCAGAGGGATTTACTGAAACTAAAGTCTTAACCCCCCCCCCCCCCCCTCTCTCTGTCTGTCCGTCCAGGGTTTCCCGCAGCACTTTTAAGGCGTCCGCCTAAGCAACACACGTCTCCTGCCTTAACTACGTTGTCAACTACGCTGTTTTAATTTTTATAGCGATATCCGCCGTTGCCCTGTTTTCTCCCTTCCATTCCAAACCGTGACCAACGCCAGTCTCCCCCCCCGGTCTGACAGCAAACCCCACCCTACCACCTCAACTAACGTTTTTTCTGCGGGAAACCCTGCCGTCTGTCCATCCATCTCTAGGTTCGGTGGTGTTAAGGAGCAGCTGCAGCCATGGACACCACCACCTCCATCAAGATGACTACCCTGGCCATCCAGAACCTCTTCAGCTACGTGGAGGACGAGAACCTGAACGCTCTCAAGGTCCACCTGGACAAGTTCAGGGAGGTTGATGGCAGGAGTGACGTGAGTGTTCTTCATGTGGATTCTACAGATTTGGCCTGTATATGTTTCACTGTGTCGGGTTAGTAGAAGCTAATGTTAATATATGTTCCTCTATCCCCATCTACCAGAATGGCCAGACTCCCCTGATGCTGGCCTCAGAGCAAGGCAGTCTGGAGATAGTACAGGAGCTCATTCGTAGAGGGGCCAACGTCAATCTGGATGATGTGGTGAGAACAGCTTAAGCTCTGTACACTCTCTCTTTTTTCTCTCTATCTCTGTTTCTCTCTCTTCCTCTTTCTCAATCTTTCTTTATGTTTCTCTCTCTTTCTCCCTCTCTATCTCTCTACCAGTATGCCTAAAGGCCTTGTGAGTGCCCTTAGTACATAATGGAGGTTTTGTGGAAGAATTTCCCTGGAGACCGCCAAGGTTACTGTGATAATGGTGGTGGGCTTTCAATGGATCTTCATGGTGATGGTGCATTCTCCTCTCTCCACGCCCCCCGCCCCCACCCCAACCCCCCTCCCGCAGGACTGCTGGTCGGCTCTGATCTCTGCTGCCAAGGAGGGCCATGTGGAGGTGGTGCAGGAATTGTTGGACAACAGTGCCTACATAGAGCACAGGGACATGGTGAGACTGAGCACTGTTCTAGTCTCTACAACCATGATAAGAATGTTGATTAGTAAGAACTGGTTTAGTAACTGATCATATGAAGCATATCATGGTTTTTCTTGGCATGTGGTATTCTTTCTTTATCATATTTAGCATAGATTACAATTGTTTTTTATGCTGGCACATTAGAAATATAGTTTTCAGAAAACCATCATAGGCTTTCTATAAAAGATGTGTCAGGTTGTGTGCATTACATTTACATTTAGTCATTTGGCAGACGCTCTTATCCAGAGCGACTTACAGTAAGTACAGGGACATTCCCCCGAGGCAAGTAGGGTGAAGTGCCTTGCCCAAGGACACAACGTCAGTTGGCATGACCAGGAATCAAACTGGCAACCTTCGGATTACTAGCCCGATTCCCTCACCGCTCAGCCACCTGACTCCCAGTGTATGTACTTGGTTCTCTGCAGGGAGGATGGACTGCTCTCATGTGGGCTGCCTACAAGGGCCAAAGAGAGGTGACCCAAGTTCTCCTTGACAACGGAGCCAACCCCAACACTACAGGGCAGGTGGGTGACACCAACAGTTAGAATATCTAGTACCTTCATGCATGTAGAGTGAAGTATGGAAACAGCATATACCAAGTTCCTGTTTAATGCGTCCACTGGACATCTTTTCATGATCTCCTCAGCAATACAGCGTCTACCCCATCATCTGGGCAGCGGGCAGGGGGCACGCGGAGATCGTCAAGCTACTCCTGGAGAACGGTGCCAAGGTTAACTGCTCTGACAAGGTGAGCCAGGGGTCTGGGGGAGGAGGCAGCTGGCAGGGCCTGCTGCTGCCAGTTTGGCCTTAACCTGGTAGTTGTCATGCGGTGCCAGTGTGGATAACGCTGTGTGTGTGTTTCTCTCTCAGTATGGCACCACTCCACTGATCTGGGCTGCCAGGAAGGGCCACTTTGAGTGTGTGATGCACCTGCTGGAGAACGGAGCGGATGTTGACCAGGAGGGGGCGGTATGTCATCACCACATAGACTTTCAGCAACTCGAACTCCCTCTGGGAATTTAAGTACAGTTTGTATTCTGTACTTAGTGTATATCTCTTTCCCTCCCTCTCTCATGTTCTTGACCATCCCTCTCCTTTGTGCCTGCTATTCCTTTTCCCCCTCCTCCTCCTCGGTTCCCACTGTAGAACTCCATGACGGCTCTGATCGTGGCGGTGAAGGGGGGCTTCACCGAGGTGGTGAAGGAGCTTCTGAAGAGGAACCCCAACGTCAACATGACCGACAAGGACGGCAACACGGCCCTGATGATCGCTGCTAAAGAGGGCTACACGGAGATCGTGCAGGACCTGCTGGACGCAGGCACCTACGTCAACATCCCGGACAGGGTGGGCACACACACACACACACACACAGGCACATGTACACACACACACTCACATAGGCACAACACACAGACATAGGCACAACGCACACACATCACAAGCGCACGTGCACACGCACAAACACACACACACACATGCCAAATGCACAACACACACGCGCATGCTAAAACACACACACAAATATGTGGGTTTCATCCTGTGTGCTTTGTTGCCATTCCTTGTGTGTCTAGAGTGGAGACACAGTGCTGATCGGTGCCGTGAGAGGAGGCCATGTAGAGATAGTGAGAGCCCTGCTCCACAAATACGCTGACATCGACATCAGAGGACAGGTAAGGGCGCGACATCACCCTCGGAAACCTCTGTCCCCATAAGCACTGCTAAATGCATCGTATCGTCAGGCACTGCGCACGCCCCTGCCTCAAACCAAGCTCTCTCCCGCAGGAGAGCAAGACAGCCCTGTACTGGGCGGTGGAGAAGGGCAACGCCACCATGGTGAGGGATATCCTGCAGTGTAACCCAGACACAGAGACCTGCACCAAGGTAACGGAAGACACGGGTCCGAGCACGCAAGCTGTCACAACACCAGTCAAACATCAGCCTCTGCTGCACCCGGTTCTTTTCCCAGACTGAACTGTGTGTCTTCCTTTTAGGATGCAGAGACTCCTCTGATTAAAGCCACCAAGATGAGGAATATCGACATAGTGGAGCTGCTGCTGGACAAGGGGGCCAAGGTGTCTGCAGTTGATAAGGTATGTATTGATATATTTACATAGATGACGTGATCGTAAATGAATAGGTGGGAATTAAGTAGGGAAATGATTCCTCCGTCTGTTTTCCAGCGAGGAGACACGCCTCTCCACATCGCCATCCGTGGGCGGAGCCGGAGGCTGGCGGAGCTCCTCCTTCGTAACCCTAAAGATGGCCGCCTGCTGTACCGGCCCAACAAGGCCGGCGAGACGCCGTACAACATCGACTGCAGCCACCAGAAGAGCATCCTCACCCAGATCTTTGGAGCTCGTAAGTGGTCCTTGGTTCTCCTAGAGCTCACATACTCTAAACAGGAACCTTTAACCATGGTTGAGGAAGTATCTCTGGCTTCATCCCTCTACGTGTTTCCTAACCCCTCCCCATCTGTGTGTGTTTGTGTCTCAGGCCACCTGTCCCCTACGGAGTCTGATGGGGACATGCTAGGGTACGACCTGTACAGCAGCGCCCTGGCAGACATCTTGAGTGAGCCCACCATGCAGCCTCCCATCTGCGTGGGCCTGTACGCCCAGTGGGGCAGTGGCAAGTCCTTCCTGCTCAAGAAACTGGAGGGTGAGACAGACAACCAATAACATGTCGTCCTGTGACTGACAGTTGAAGGACATGATTATATATCTACATGCAAATGTGCTGACACGTGGACCCGTTTGGGGACCCGTTTGCTGACACGTGGACCCGTTTTGTGTCCTCTCAGATGAGATGAAGACCTTTGCTGGGCAGCAGGTGGAGCCACTGTTCCAGTTCTCCTGGCTGGTGGTGTTCCTGTCTCTGCTGCTGTGTGGCAGTGTTGCTCTGGCCCTGGGCTTCAGCGTAGACCCCAAGCTGGCCATGGCTGTGTCCCTCAGCCTCTTGGCTCTGCTTTACGTCTTCTTTGGTGAGACTAGCCCTATGTGCTCTATGTCTCCCCTGCTCTGTCTGGGTTTAGAGCATGTTCCACAACTGTACTGTAGAGGGCGATATAACACCAAAAATTATTCTTTGCGCTAGAAACAAAAAAGCGTGATTATAATCAATCATTACGACTGACTAATACAACAACACAATATTTGTAAAGACATAGTGTTGTAGCACTGACAGTAGTACAATTCGTTCATCGGTGACACTGACTCTAACCAGAAGACGTTTATGTGCAGTGGTGGTCTACTTCGGCGGGCGTCGCGAGGGCGAGAGCTGGAACTGGGTGTGGGTGATCAGCACCCGGCTGGCACGCCACATCGGCTATCTTGAGCTGCTTCTCAAGCTGATGTTCGTCAACCCCCCGGACCTGCCCGAGCAGACCACTCGCGCCCTGCCCGTCAGGTAAAACCACCTGCCACTCCCAAATAACCCTTGACCTACCTAGCACATCCCCAACCAAAACAGCCAAGGATTTACCAACGATCCCTCAGCTGGTAAACATTTATATTGAAGTACGACTTCTCCGATCCACCCGCAGGTTCCTGTTCACAGACTACAACCGTCTGTCCAGCGTGGGAGGGGAGACGTCCATGGCGGAGATGATTGCCACGCTCTCGGACGCCTGTGAGAGGGAGTTTGGCTTCATGGCCACCAGGCTCTTCAGGGTCTTCAAGACCGAGGAGACACAAGGTAACAGCAGTACAGGGACGTACCACATGGAAAGCATGTCGTCTCTACTGTCCCACATACTCCACTGTCTTAGACTACACTATATGTGAAGCTGTTGCTTTTGCTTTGGTCTAATCCCAGCACGCAGAGGCTTTGCTGAGGTTCAAAACATACATTCGTGTAGGGAAAATGCTAATTAGGCTGAAAGGAAAATGCTAATATGAAACCTTAAAGCTAACCAAGGACGTCAGGAGGGAGTCAGGTGGCTGAGCGGTGAGGGAGTCGGACTAGTAATCCGAAGGTTGCCAGTTCGATTCCCAGTCATGCCAACTGACGTTGTGTCCTTGGGCAAGGCACTTCATCCTACTTGCCTCGGGGGAATGTCCCTGTACTTACTGTAAGTCGCTCTGGATAAGAGCATCTGCTAAATGACTAAATGTAAATGTAAGGACAGTGCAATTGGGAATCTAAATCTAGCAGAGCTACAAGCTAATGAGGGGTTAGGTGGACGGTGTGAATGAAGGAGGCTGGTAAAAACACTCTTCCTCTCCTCCGCAGGGAAGAAGAAGTGGAAGAAGACGTGCTGCATCCCGTCCTTCATCATCTTCCTCTTCATCCTGTCCTGCCTGATCACCGGCATGGCCCTGCTGGCCGTGTTCAAGGTGGACGGCGCCAACCAGACGGTGAACGCTGTGCTCATCGCCATGGCGAGCGTGGTGGGGCTGGCACTGCTGCTCAACTGCCGCACCTGGTGGCAGGTGACGGACTCGGTGCTCAACTCCCAGAGGAAGAGGCTGCACAGCGCCGCCAACAAGATGCACAAGCTGAAGAGTGAAGGTTTCATGAAGGTGAGGAGATACGATACACAACGAACCGTAGGAGATACAACATGCTAGGAGATACAACCTGACAGGAGATACCACATGACAGGAGATACCACATGACAGGAGATACGATATGACAGGAGATACCACATGACAGGAGATACCACATGACAGGAGATACGATATGACAGGAAATGCAGTATGACAGGAGATGGGACCTCACGTCATATCGGATCCCCTCTTTTCTCCGCCCAGGTGCTGAAGAACGAGGTGGAGCTGATGGCGAGGATGGCCAAGTCCATCGACGGCTTCACCCAGAACCAGACTCGCCTGGCGGTCATCATCGATGGCCTGGACTCCTGCGAGCAGGACAAGGTCCTCCAGATGCTGGATACGGTGAGACGGGATGCACACACACACACACACACACACACACACACACAGGCACCACCTGTCATCTTTCTCCCGAACACTTTACAAAAACACATTATATAAAGGACAAGGGGATCACTCACAAAGACTCTAGGGGGTTTCATGATATGTTCACAGAAGTGATTGAAAGTGATTGACTTTAAATGAATTAAGTTATAAGGAATGGGCTGCTGCTTGCTCACAAATGCAATCTTTAGTCTCGAGGAGAGAATAGCCTGACAGTGAAAGGTGCCCTTGTCAGGGGCACAATGACGTCTCTTGGAACATTAGGAACAGTAAACATGAAATCACTTATCTTGGGCTCCAGAAAAGTAGATCTCTTGTACGTTGAGATGTTCAGCTTTAGATAGTTAGATAGTTACTGCAACAACATGCAAGTTATCAGAGGGGGGAAAACAGGATCACATCTGAATCACATGCTTCTTGTCAGGTCTAGATATGTACAATGCTGCTTCCTAGCTTCTGCTACGTTCTCATGCCTGTGTTTTTCCCCACCACACACACACCTACACACACGGCCACATAACACACACACACACACACAGGTGAGGGTCCTCTTCTCCAAGGGCCCCTTCATCTCCATCTTTGCCAGCGACCCCCACATCATCATCAAGGCCATCAACCAGAACCTGAACAGCGTGCTGCGTGACTCCAACATCAACGGCCACGACTACATGAGGAACATCGTCCACCTGCCCGTCTTCCTGAACAGCAGGGGCCTCAGCAGCGCCAGGAAGATGTGCGCCGCCGCCCCCGCCAACGGAGACGCCAACAACGCCGACGGTAACCATGGAGACGCCGACAGACAGACGGACAGACTGACTGACTGACTATGTTACTGACAGAATGACTGACGGACAATTACACAGGCAGACAGATTGACTGTCTGACGGGATGACTGACACAGACATGTAAGTGGAAGCCGGCTGTACGGTGATGAGGTTTATAGTGTACCCTGTCCTGGGTCCTCATCCTTGGTCTTGTCTCCCTTCATCTGCAGGCTGGCATGAGGAGCTGGACAGGAAGTTATCCCAGCATAGTCTGGGAGAAATGACCAAGTTCGGCAGCAAGACCGCTCTGAATCGCAGGGTAAGAGCACAGGAGTATGTGTGTGTGTTTCTCAAAGCAAATGAGTTAGGAGAATTGTGGCTGATGTTCTCATGCACAGCACCTGATGTTCTCATACACAGCACCTGGCTGTGATCATGGTGGCAGGAGCAGTTTGGGGGTTACGGTTAAGGTCGGGGTATTAATACTATAAATCGTACGTGTGTGACACATAGCTGGAAACCAAACTGCAGGTCATGGGGTCTACTCTATCAAGGGGGAGAGATAGACTTTAGATTGAATTATGGCTCATTGGATTAAAGTCAAAATAAGTGCAGTGGCTGGACACAATATGATGATGAATAAACTAATGAAATAGACAAATGGGTTAAGAGCTTGTGACAGTTAGGTTCACAAGTCAGTAGCACGCCAGTTTCTAGACACAGAATTGTTCATTTGGAATAATTTAACATTAGATTACACACATGCATAAGGCCAACTGGTTATTTTTTAACATTGATTCCATAAGAAAACATATTTATTTTGGATTCAAGTTACCACCTAATGGTCAATTAATTCTGAGGACACAGTCAGACACATACACATGCCACACAAACAGTTCTGCAATACAACATGTGACATTTTCACAACTGTGTTTCGACAGAGTGATGTTCAGTTCTGCTGTAGTGTCATTCACCCACACACACGCAGGCACAGACTCACATGCCTTCTGTCACATGTGTGTAGGATACCTACAGACGCAGGCAGATGCAGAGGACGGTGACTCGTCAGATGTCGTTTGACCTGACCAAACTGTTGGTGACTGAGGACTGGTTCAGTGACATCAGCCCCCAGACAATGAGAAGGCTGCTGAACATCGTCTCCGTCACAGGTGACAAAGTGTCACACACACATGACATTGTAAACTGACAGATGCTGAAGAAATACGATTGCCCAGACTCACACATGGCATGTCATTGGTCAAATTCCAAACAGGTCGTCTGCTGAGGGCCAATCAGATCAACTTTAACTGGGACCGGCTGGCGTCATGGATCAACCTGACCGAGCAGTGGCCATACAGGACCTCCTGGCTCATCCTCCTACTGGAGGAGACCGACGGCATTCCAGACCAGGCCACGCTCAAGACCATATATGAGAGGTAGGACTCCTTAAAACTAGACCCCGCTCCAGAGATAACACTCCCTCAAACAAGGAGGAAACCCATGTCACGCTGCAGCACTCCAGCTGGTACAAGTGTGAGACCGCTGTGATGGAAAAGTCTTTATTAAAGAATGAAAGGACTGTAATTGGCTTCCAAACCACTTTTCTTGAACAAATCCACTGAGAGGTGATTCTCGTTTGAATTGTGTTCCACTAACGAGGTCGGAAAAGTGTAATGGTTGAAAGTTATTTGAAGAGATTTACGGGGGTCTGAAGAGATGAAGGTGGGAGATTTCTCGCTGGGCTGTAAGGATTACTTTAATACGTTGAAACATTAGAATCCTGTTGAATTGGTTGTATTATTGTAATGTCATTGCAATTACTTTTCAGACAAAGAGCATTGTTCCCTTAAAGGCCTTTTGGTAATTTTTTGCACGTGAAGAACGTTTTCAAAAGCAGTTATTTAAATGTGATCATGGCTGTGCCCTTGCACAATGGACAGTATGCTCTCATCCATGACAGTTAAGCACATGGAAAAGTATTTCCCCCTTTTGTTGAACTACCTTTCTCCAAAAATCTCTGAAATAGCTTTGTGGGTGATAACATTCATTAAACCTAATAACCTTTTACATTTTGCCGTGAGCCTGAAGTCTTCTTCAAACACATCAGTGAAGTGAAGTCAGTGCATGTTCCTGTGTTCTGGGCCTTCAGGATCTCTAAGAACATCCCCACCACCAAAGACGTGGAGCCCCTCCTGGAGATCGACGGCGACGTCCGCAGCTTCGAGGTCTTCATCTCATCCCGTACTCCGGTCCTGGCCGCCCGCGACATCAAGACCTTCCTCCCCTGCACCGTCAACCTGGACCCCAAACTCCGGGAGATCATCGCAGGTCCGAACACTGGATCACACGCACCTCAGCTTGCAACCGTGACCATGACGATGCTCCCAACCCATAAGATCCTCCCCCTACGTGGATCCCTCTGCTACACGGGTACTTCACCCAGTATGTAACCGGGTGTGGCGTGTGTTTGCGTCCTTCTCTCCGGCAGATGTGCGAGCCGCCAGGGAGCAGATAAACCTGGGAGCGGTGACCTACCCCACGCTGCCCCTGCAGGAGGTGGCCCCCCGCCCCACCTCCGTCTACAGCCAGCAGTCCTCCGCCATCTCGCCCTCGCCCTCCTTCAACCCCTCAGGGGTCATGTCCCCCCAGCCCCACAGCAGCTACTACAGCGGCATGGCGGGGCCCCAGCACCCCTTCTACAACCGGGTGAGTCCTTCTGACGACACAGAACCTATAGTACCACAAACAGTAGGCTACCTAACAACCCTAACCCTACTGTACTACATACAGCACCTAGCAACCCTAACCCTACAGTTCTACATATCTATAACCTGGGTTCTACAGAAGCCCTGGTTGTACTACATGCATAGCACCTGAGTTCTAAGTAAGCCCTGGTTCCTGGACCAACAAACCAACCTAGGTCTTCTAAGAGAGTTTGCATTTAGACGGCCTCCTTTCGGTGAGAGATGCTGAATGACCCCTGGAAGCCACCCAGAGACTTTCTGATTCATTTGCCCCACATTTGCCTCCCATTACTTAAAATAATTTGCATGTTTTTACCCCCCTTCTCTAAATATGTTTTACTCTTTGCAAGTTGCTTTTGGTTTGTTATGCTTTCCATTTTGTGATTTCATGTTTTTTTTTATGGCTTTGTTGAAATATGATGTGGTATTTGATTTGCAAATGGCTATTGTATGTGGAATCTTGCGTGTGCATACAACATGCCGCAGTCCCGTTCATTGGTAGTGTACTTGATATGATAGTGATGACAGTGTCTGTGACTGTTGGCATGTTCCCTCATCTACCGCCTCGCTGTGTCACACCATGTTCATATTCAAGCGGTTGCCATGTCTTTTTTCTTTCTTTTTCATCCCCCTAAATGTTCTTTTCTCCCGGATTCCCTCCATCCCCAGCCATATTTCCCCCAACATGTTTACCAGCTGCCACGCCAGTACGTGGGCAGCTCCTACCCACCTCATGCACCTCCTCGCCCACTCATTAAAAGTGGGTACCCCAAGGATCCAAGCGGTGGACTCGTAAGTACAACAACTGTCAGCGGTAGACATAGCGCATTTACACGGCAGATTGTCATGGCGCTGGCTTTGATTTGATTGAAGTGGTCTTCTGTGATATCTTCAGGAACAGCGTTATTCTGCTATTCGAGCTACTATGTTGATCCTGAGAGCTCCTCTCAGTTACCGCCTGAACAAAACCTGCTTCTCCACCTGCTCTCTATTTCCTTGACACTTGTCCTATCCCATCCCCATTACAATCACACACACAGAAACATTGAACCAAATTATTATTTTTCCTCAAAGTAAAGGCCTTCTTCCTCTCTTTCTCTGTCCACCATTGGTGCTGTCCAGTGTGTCTGTCCTCCATGAAAGGTCATCTGTGGGTTTCCCTAATGTTCTCTCTCCTCCTCGGACCTAAAGCCTCGATGCAGACCTGGGTACCTCTCCCTCACACATCTTTCTGTCTCTCTCCACCTCTCCTTCTCTCTCTCCCTCTGTCTCTCCAAGCAGTTTAAGGTACCATCTTTGAAAAAGAAGCAGGTACTGAACCCTTTGGGCTCCTAACACCGGCTTACCTCCTCGGCCCTCATGCTGCCCCCCTTTATCAAACTAACAACCTCCTTCCTCTTTCCTGAAGTGTTCTGACTGATCCCAGCATGCACCTCGGGACATCTAGCGCTCTGTCTAGCCTCTTGCCCTCGGAGAAGTGAAACGCTTTGATTTGCTCGTGGCAAGACGTTCGAGAGACTCGCTAGTCTCTCTGAGCATTTCAAAGGTTTTGTTTTGTCTCTGGATCTTTCTACCATGCTCCTCTTCTCCTCCCTAACCCACACTCACTCCAATCTTATCCGAGATCTTTACAGTAATTACACAGGGTTGTTGAACTCACTCTCACTGCACTTGGTAAACAAAAGCCTTTGGATTGGAGCTAAATATAATTAATATAACATAATAAAAATCAAGCTTTTGGTCCCACTGGTATTATGACAATCCAGTAATGGTTTCTTGGTTAACTTGGGTTACTCGGTGGTAACTCCAAGAGTAGAATCAGATACACAAAAGAGAAACCATGTGACAGATTTCCCTCAGATAATGGCTGTAATCTCATTGGCTCATCCTCTGACAGTGTTTTCTTGGGCCCTGAGGCCATGTCAACCCCCATTAATTCCCTGACTGCTTGTCTCAGTGCCACCCTCACCCTAGAGTAGAGCTCCTCCCTTCATCATGCCAGCCTCAACGCCAGCTACTGATGGTTGATGTAGGTTGTTTTCACCCCTCCCCCTCTGCTGTGGCTTACTACGTTTGCAGGTTGGAAGGGTGTTTCGGCATGAGATTCTACCTTGTAGCAATAGAATTTCAACTCGAAACCAAACCACGAAGAAGTAGATGATATCGTAATTTATATACGTGGATCTTGTCAGTGACTGTTTTTTGCGTGTGTCTGTTGTGTGTGTCCCAGGGGTCTGCGTCTGTGGTCTCTGGCACCCCGGCCATCCTCCTCAGCTCCATGAACACAGACGGCGTGTGTGAGCGCGTCAAACACACCGAGGGCATGGACCAGAGCATGATGGCACAGTACACAGCCACCATCAAGAAGGTGAGCTCAGTTCTTTTGTTTGTGTGTGTCTTCTCACATCCTCGTACACACAAGCATTCCTCGGTGGTCTGACTGTGGTGTTGTGTGTTTCTCAGGCTAATGTTAATGGCAGAGTTCTGACCCAGTGCAACATCGATGAGCTCAAGAAGGAGATGAACATGAACTTTGGTGACTGGCAGCTCTTCAGAGCCACAGTGAGTTTGGCCAGGTCTTGTATTACCCATGTCGTTCAGGGTATTTGGGTAAATGCCCCTGGTCTGGGCTGCTACCTCAAGATGTGCTGCCTCCCCCTCTCTGTATTCCAGGTGCTGGAGATGCGTCACGTGGAAAACCAGATGCTGCACGAGGAGGCCCACAGTGAGCAGGGCAGCAGCGTTGGGGACAACATGCGGCGTGCCTCAGCCCCGCCCCACGCCGGAGCGGCCAATCCGGACGGCTCGCCAATGTACAGCTTCAACCTGAGCTTCGAGGAGCTGAGCAACGTGGGCTTGGATGAGCAGCCCAGGATCCCCAGCAACCCCCCCTGGATGGTGAGTGGCGTCCTGGACCTCAGGGGACCTGGGTCCTGGGTCCTAGTGAAGCTTATGCTGTTCTCACATGGAGACTCTGGTGGGAGTTGTCTTTTGATGCTGAATGAAGCTATCTTGCCTGGAGGTGAAAGCTCCAAGCTCCCCCCTCCTCTCTTCTTATCTCTAGGTTCCCATGACCATATGATGTGATGGAATGTGACATCAATGTTCTCTCCTCCTTCCCAGGGCACCACCCACCGCACCCCCAGCATGTCCAGCCTCAACTCCCAGGAGTCGTCCAACGACATCTGCAAGCTGACGGACAAGCAGCAGTCCGAGTACCGCAACGCCTACCAGGAGTACATCGCCCAGATGGCCACACTGGAGGTGGGCGTAGAGAAGCCTGTCCAGCCCCACCCCGGGCAGTTCATGCACTCCGGTTCGGAGGACAAGGCTAAGGACGGCGCTGAGCAGGACAGCCGCAAACCCTACACCAAGAGAGGAGCCGGCAAGCCGGCGGCGGACGCCACCGACTTCGCCTCCAACGTGGAAGCTCTGGACCCCATCACGGAGGAGGATGAGAAGCTGGACCACGGATCCTCCAAGTCCCTCCTGGGGCGCAAGACCTCCGCTGAGAGGGGTCTCTTCCAGGGGGCGGCCGACCTGAAAATGAAGGCGGCGGGTGGGCTGCGCTACCAGAAGCTGACCAGCGATGACGAGGAGTCTGAGGAGTCTGACAACACCCCTCTGATGAAGGACGGGAAGAAGGCGGAGCCCAAAGCTCTGGGCGGGGCCCTGAAGGGGAAGGACTACCTGTCTGACGCCATGCTGGACAAGAAGGACTCCTCTGACTCGGGGGTGAGGTCCAACGAGAGCTCGCCCAATCACTCGCTGCAGGACGAGGAGGCGGACCTGTCCCAGCTGGATAGGGCCAATCTGATCGAGCTGGACGAGGAGAGCGTGGCCAGGAAGAGGGGCCTTCCCAGCAGCCTCAGCGGCCTCCAGGACCCGGCAGTCACCCGCATGTCCATCTGCTCTGAGGACCAGTGCAGCCTGCTGGCCAGCAGCCCAGAAGAGAGCTGGCCCTCCTCCTCCAGGAGCTACAACCTGAACCGCACGCCCAGCAACACCACCCTCAACAACAACACCAACACCCAGCAGCAGAACCGGCCCCGCCCGCCCACCGAGGGCTCCACCTCCAACACCACCACCTCCACCCCCACCTCCTCCTCCACCAGCGAGGTCATCGTCTCCCCGGGCTCCAGCACCACCGCCATCACCACCACCTCCACCACCACCAACACCAAGCCTGGCCCGCACAACGAGAATGTGCGCGTGGTGCACCTGAAGAGGGGGCTGAACCCCGGTGACCCCCCGGAGATCTGCACCGTGTCCTCCGACACCGTCACCTTTGGGGAGGAGCGTGAGAGCATCCTGTGATCCCCTCACAGGCCCCTGGAGCCCTGACTCCTGACCCGGAATAGCAACACAGAGAGCACTCCGTCACTTGGTGTTGTGGTAGTTTGTACTAGTGGGACTCCTGCATGCTCAGGTAGAAGTTAGGTTAATAGATAGAGCTGAAGTTTGGTGTGCACCAAGTAGGGGCAGCTCGCTGAAGCATTTCACAGTAGTCGAGCTTTGTGATTCGTTAAACCTTGAAAATGAGGCCGTCCTGTCGTGTCTAATCAGATACTGTATTCAGACATTCTGCCATCAAGTAAAAAAATAAGTAGCTTTTACTGTAACTAATCATTTAATTGCCTTGCCAATAGAAAAAAAAAACCTGTGTCTAAACAGTGTTCATATTAGCAAATGGTCGCGTAATTACAGTGGTGCAGTGAGCTTGTGAGTTGGTGCAATGGAATCACGATTGAAATACAGTAGAAGTACACATCTCGGTGTAATGAAGTCATTGTTATCGTTCCGTATTCGAACAAGTGAGCCAAACAAACCAAACCGTGTTGTAGGATCTGTGTTGTTTGTGTTGCTGTATACGTTCTTTAGAAAGAGCCAGCTTACCTGCACTGCCATTGTGACATGTATCACCCTGGGGCTTCTCTGAAGGTGGAGAGGCCTTCATACTGAGTACACGCTGAATGTCTGTGCTGTAATACCGTGTCTAGATCTGGAGAGCATCCCAAGAGAAGCTCGGACAGATTATGTCCAGTTAGGAAGTGAAATGTACTGTATTGTATATGTAGTAGTTGTTAATGACAACTGTACTAGATCAAGTCGACAGTATTTTTTGTTGCCTGCAACTGCCTAACCACTTGTGGCCAGTCAGATTTGGTGTTGCATGAATACGTGTGTAGGATGCATGCATAAATTCAGAACCTGTGCAAATGTCCGAAGAGTGCTCTCAACTGTATTGCATGCACTGTGGTGTTTGTATTGTTACAGACTTGGAAATAGTTGTGGAAGAAAAAGAAAGAAGTTAATAAAAGTCTAACAACTTTGTCTATAACGTGACTGAAAAATAAACTTTAAATGTTTATGACGGTATGCAAGTCTGCCTCTTTTCTTTGTCCACAGGTTTATATAGGTTATTGAACCTAAAAGGTTTTGTACCTGAGATGAGACATAGGCTACTCAAGACAGTAAGCGTTGACTGCATTGCACTGTAGGTGGCACACTCTCCCAGCGGAAGACAGTAGTAGTATCCATCTACTGTTCAAAATTGACAATACAATATCTTGTTAATTAGATCAGAAAGTTAATTTATTAAGGCATGTAGTCCATATAAGATTAGATCAAATAAATTGGTATTTCTCTCCCATCAGGATTTGCTGGGACAACACATTGGTCATGAATTAAGAGACAAATGCCTTGTCATAATCATATTAGTAATTTAATTTATTATTGTATAAAAGTGCAATTTACAACATCTTTCAAAAACGCAACACAATAAACTGCAAGATTATATACTCTCTGCCACAAATATGCTACTATACAGGCATGATTTATGTCTACATATATGTTACAGCATCCACAGTCCGCCAGAACAGGGGAGATACAGCTTTCCTGTTTTCTTTTCCTCACTTTCACGAAGAAAAGATTTAAGTCCTCTTGTCAAAATATCTCGTTTCCGTACTGTCCTTTCAGTCACTTTCTGTGTTCCCAGTGTCAACCCAGTGGAATAAAATCGACTTTAAAACTATACCACGTATCTCCTTTTAGGGGGGGGGGGGGGGGGGGGGGGAACTATGTGAAGAAAAATTCCTACAGCCAGTGAAGGGAACATGAGGTCTTGTTTTGAACACCTGCAAGAGATTGAGAGGAGAAGGGCATATTTAGAGAGGACAAGGATCTGGACAGACTGGCGCCTAAGCGGAAGCCGCAGCTCCTTTTTTCGACTAAAACCAAACACTGAAATACCGAACAATCCCATACTGTAGCACCAGACGGAGACGTCGGGCGGAGGAGCGAGCTGCATCCTCACAACCTCTAAGTACCATGTTGTAAAGGATCCACTGCCATAACTAGTGCATGCTCTCCAATTCTTGCAAACAAAATAGCAAAAACTTCCCATCTTTCTGACGGTGTGGTCAACTGGGACTATCCTTCTTGGTGTCACCAGTCGTAGATTTTCCCTCGTAACTGAATTTACAGCTAGCTTATAATTGACATGAGGGTTTCATGGTGTTATTGTGAGTGATTAAATGAAGGATCTAGCCCGCTGCATGTTGGAGACACTTACTGAGTCAGCGCAGGAGCGTGCTGCTGTCCACATCTGCGTCTGTTTCCCTGGGCAGGTCATTTGACTGCACACACACACACACACGCAGACACACACACACACACACACACACACACACACACACACACACACACACACACACACATAGACACACACAATGATCAATATAAATTATTATGCTTTCTGTGCTGTTCCATATGCAGTTGTGCGAATAGAGAAATTATAGTAGGCAAAAGGTTACGTTGTTCCGTACTAGAATAATTTGTCAAGGAAGCGAATTGAACAGGGAACATGTGTTTTAATAATTTAATAGTGTTAAGAGTGCGTTTGGAAGCACAAAGGACACAGCCCGTGCTTCTAACTTACCTCGCAGGTAAGGATGCTGATATCTGAGGTGACAGCGGTGGACAGAGGATTCCTGGACGCCGTCTGTCCCAGCCGTTGCTGATATTGGCAGGTTACAAAGGATGCGCTGGAGTCAAGTGCAATTTGAAGGTCCAAAATATAGTCAATCACATGCTGCAGAATCTCCATTTTACTGACGTTCTTGTTCTGTGGGAGGCTGGGGACGAGTTCCTTCAGCATGGTGTAGCAGTCGTTCATGTTGTACAGCAGGCTCAGTGGATCATCCATCGGGCTCTTGCTCCGAGATATCCCGAGGATGTGTTCCGACGAATTCGACATGTTGTTTCTCATGGACCTCACCGGGCTAATGGATTTCATGTTGACTGCTGATAACTATGAAAAACGTATCAAATGCTGTATATGGTGGGATACCTGACCTCGCTGAAGAGAATTGATGCGCACGCTGTTAATTCTTCTTTATAGTGCTGGTGGACGGGGCACGCTACATAGGAGGCGAAACTGTATGGCGATTGGTCTTTGTGCACTGCCAATCACGTCTCAAAGCAATCGCTGTGGTGTGTCACAAAAAATGTACAAATCCCGCCCCCTATCTTCCGCATTCTTGGAGACGTTCTTTAGCAAGTAATGAGAAAGTGAGCGCTCACTTTCTCTTTCTCACCTGAGGAACACTTGAGTGTCTATGTTGCCTACAAAGCCTTTTTAAATACGAGCTCCTTGTTAGCTTTAATAATCAGTGGGAAACTGCGGCTTGCATCTGAGACACTCCAGTGTCCACAACAGTTAAGTTACAGGTAAGCAACTTCAGGTAAGAATGGTAGCCTTATGTGACCATCAATAGGGTTATCAGTTGCCCGGTCTCCCTCACTCTACCAAGCTAAACCCAACCGATTGATGGCTTGGCACCACTGGGCACACACTGCATTAAAGAGTTTGTTCGCCGCAAGCTCCTACTTCCACCGACTCCCTGGCGCCAGCCCTGTGACGACATTCATTCACAGCAGAGCTTGAAGCCAGTCGGTTCGGCGCCGCTCAGGCGGCTGCTATGACTACCGTAGCTGTCAGTCAACGCGCGTTCTCAGCTGACTTCACCAATGAGAGTGAACTCCTTGCGGTGCCTCACTCACTGCCCCAAGCCACACACCTGCACTGGTTTGCATTTCTGCACACAAACACGCACACGCACTCAGGAATGCCTGTCTCATATTTGTGCACTGTATTTCAGCTTACAAATGCAAATTTTAAGGGGAAATTATGCCACATTCATAAGCCTAGGCACAATGGCTATAAAGGACTTATCATGATCACCTCATTTAGTATGCATTAAGTTTAAAATGTACTTGAAGTGTTTATCGGTGATCTGAAGGAAAACCTATTCATTTGAAGGTGGCTCATTCTATTTTTATCTCATGCAGGCAGATCACCCAGGAATCACTCAGAGTGCTTTGTGTAAACCACTAACTCAGCAAACCCTTATTTTTGTTCAAACACTAAACATTCAATAAACCTTGGCTCAGCAAGCCCACAAACTGTTATGTTTTCATGATATTATAGTTGGGAAAGAGACCGAAAGAGACCTCTTGCAGTTGCTGAAATGTAGTATTTTCGAACTTACTCTACAGACAGTGTGTTCATTCGCCCCTTTCACAGTCAGAAATGGGCACCTGTGGCGGAAAGACGTCTTTATTTACACTCCTGTGGAAAGAGCATCACAGAGCTGTCACATTCTCTGGAGGTCTAGTCCCAAATGGCACACACTGCCCAGCAGGGCTCAGGACTGAACTATACTTGATCATGAGGTAGTTGTTCAGAAGCATATGAGATATAAATTCTGAACTGTGATTACTTGTTAGTCATACGTAACTGGCACCACTTTGGGGCTACAGCCCAAGGGTTTCAATCTCCAGTTCATTCTCACATCAGTAGCCAGCACCTATTGAATTTGCATGTCCTGCTCCAGGACATCGACTGTACTTGCTCTGTGGGATGAATAACAGCATCCGTTTGGACCCATAAAGGACTTGTTTGACTTGTTTCCCCTGGAGTCCCCTTCCGCTCCAGTCGAATGAATGACTCCCGTGGCGATGGACACTGGCAAGCCCTCATGCTGGCGCTGTCTCAATGTTAAAGGCTTTTGGCTGCCGCCGTCTGCTCGTGATCGGACTGCCAGATCACCGCCTCTACGCCCCGGCCCCTAAGTGCCTGCTCTCGGATGCCCCGCTCCCCCAGCAGGCACGGCTCACCAGGACAGGTTGTTGGGAGGAAAGGATGACCCAGCCGCTGGATGGACTGGGCATGTGGTGGCCATGTGGACCCTCGCCGGAGAAGGGGGTTCCACTCGTTGCCTGAGTCCGCGTCCACATTCTTGGCTGTTTTAGTGCCTCTCGTTCACATTGTTGCTTTGTCCCTGGGAGTCAATGATTGTCTAGTTCTATTCAGGTTGCAGGGTAGGTTGCATGGGTAGGGGCCTGAATCCTCCTCTAGAACCACATCCAAAAAGTCCTATTCTTAAATGATTCTTTTTTTACATTTCAGAGTTCAGTGTAGACACACATCCTTGCCTGTCTTTGTAACCCTGGTCCGTACAGTGAAGCAGTCAAGTCATGGCTGGCAGTCAATCGGGCTTATTCTGTTCTGTGCATCTGGAGGTGAAGCACGTCTTCCTATAGTTTTCGTAGGGTACAGGGGGAGGAGGAGGAGGGTGGAAGATCTCAGTGCATCATGACACGAGGATGCTCTATTGTTTCATCTAATTCCTATTCTGCTGATGGTGCTGCCTTAAGGTCTCTTCCCCCCTCTCCCTCTCTACCTTTCTCTGTCTCTCTCCCGCTCCGTGTTGAGGAGAGGCCTCGGGCATGACTTCATAGGACAGGTGCTATTTGCACTGCTGTCTCAAGGCCTCACTGGAACTTCAAAGAAGGAGATGGGAAAGATTACCGACATAAAAGGTTGGACTTGGCGTCTCTGTTTGGCCTAGACCCCGGCCCACACTCTGGTGAACAAATGACGTCTGTGTGATGTGATGGAGGCCCCGTTTGCTCAAGTGGTCCTTGTGGAAATGCACACCCACATGTCAGAGATGGGTCACACACACCTCAATGTGTACAGTGGGGATAATCTGACGGAGCTGGTCCTACCTCTTAGCCCCTTGACCGCTATGTCATTCAGGAAAAGAAATGCCCCTTTGTTACAAAGGGGAACTCCGGAACTCTTGCTGATATCAAACACAATGCGTGGCGGTATCATGCATATACACACAAATACGTTGCACACACACAGAGGCATACATGCGCAGAACGTTCCGAACATTTGCATTTTAGGAAGTTGGGGTCTCTTGAAGACTGCAGGTGTGTTTGGTTGTTCCTATTAGTTAGCCTAGGGCTACAGGGTTCTTCCCAAACAGATCAATATGACACAGCCGACCCTAGTTATTCTCAACACTCAGAGAGAAAACGACTCGGTGAAAGAGATATGGTGGGGAAGCCTGTCAGATGACTTACCCTTCCTATTCCTAGAATATACCTATCGTTCCTTACCCCCCACCTGTTTCTTTTAATCTCACACCTCGTTTTCCTTGGTCTCAGCTGCAAGTGAGTTTTCTGGTCGTACCTCCTCGCAGTATCTCTCTCTGCTGTGTGTGAATACAGGTCAGTGGAGCACGTGGCATGCATGTGTGTGTGTGTGCTGGGCTTGTGCTGGCGGGGCCAGGCAGGCAGGCCAGGTGAGGAGCGGCTAAGTGCGGGTCAGTGAGCGGCGTGCCGGGGAGAGAGACCCAGAGGGAGAACACCTGCCCGGCCCCGCTCCCCTCCTGCTCCACCTGCCTCAGCTGCTCCTCTGCCAGGCGCCAGGGCGGACATCTGCCCACCTCTGGGTAATGGAGCTGTCACTAATGCGGGCCGTTTACGCGTAGCACTGTGCTCGTTTAGCCCCCCCCCCCCGTCCGCAGCCCCCCCTCACTCCCCCCTCCTGAGAGCTCCTTCTTATGAGAACCAGGGGGCCGCAGTAACACTCACGGTTTTACCGCCCTCCTCACAGCACTGCTGTGTATTTCCTCTCACTTCTGCTACAGGTAAGAGGCGTTTCTCATCAAGACCAAGTGCTCCCCCACGGTGAACAAAAACAGTCAAGTCCTGTAAGTCCAAGACGGAGGAGACGATGTTACACAGCGAAGGAAGAGAATTTGTAGGCTCCTGTGTGGATTAGTACATTGGACTTCCCTCTAGTTCCTATTAGTTTCCAGTTAATGGTCCGCACAATGGCTGCTTTGATGCAGGCAGAGTCCGGGCTGTGGCGCTGTGTTTGCGGATCCCATGTGGAGGTCACCCCAGCCTGGCCACTGTCCACACAGCCGGGGATAATGGCGGCTTTCAGGGTCACTGGCAGGCCAGAGACAGAGCAGCTCCACCGGGGCAGAGGGGAGAGAATACCCCCCTCCCTCCACCCCCACTGCCTCCCCAGGTCTTCTCTCCAAAACTGTCAGTTGTGACCTCAGGGCCCTGTCCTCATCTCTCAGGATTCCCTTCTTTCTTTTTTTCCTTTTTTCTGTCTGTCTTTCTTTCTTTATCTCTATTACACTTCCTGTGCCCTCTCTTTACCTAACCCCTCCTCCCTTTTCTCTCTCTCTGCCATCTCTCCTTCATCATCACTCAAACACAGGATCTCTTTGTTCCGTCTGCCCCTGGCATTTGCAGTGGAGGTGAGGGCACGGGTGGGCATCAACCTTGAATTGCTGAACCTTTGTCCTGGGCACAGCAGGTCTCCACTATACAGGAGAATGACTATTTCAGTGTCAATGAAATGGTGCAGGGGAAGGAGTTTATTTCTACAAATCAGTGTTGGCTCGATCAATGCTGTACTGTCCTTTACTCTTCATAAGGCCGTATGTTGTGTCGGAAAAGGCAGAAAACAACCCCAAAAAATTATTGAGAGGTTGTACAGTTTATGAATGTAAAGTCAGAGAGAGGAGAGAGAGAATGAAAGAGCGTAAGAGGGGGAGAGAGCTGCCCTGACATGGTAGCAGTATTTAGACTGCTTAGAGTGTTTTCATGGTGAGGTTGTGTGAAGGAAGTGGGCTTCAGCCAGGCTGGTGAGAGACACTCAGTGGGAGCTGCTGGTGGGCTGTGCTCAGAAAGGATTAAGGGGCGGAGCTGTAATTACTGTCAATCTCCACAGGAAGTGTAGCATCGCTCTGACATCCAGTCATCGTCCCAGCAGCTGGAAACAATAAAAACTAATATTGAGCTGTTCAGCCACTGGTTTGGCTGGCTGTGTGTCATAATCCAGAACACTCAACACAGAACACCCCACCCTGCGCTCATATCGAGCCACTGTTGAAGTAATGAAAAACAAAATAAAAACAATGCAGCCGATAAACAATGCGGTTTATTATGTAAAAGCGCTGAGAGAGACAGTTTGATGGTGCTTCGCGGCTTGCAGCGTGCCACAGCAGAGTCGCATCTTACATCATCTCGGCTTGATTACAGTTTTTTTTTTCTTCTCATTCTAAATCTGGCGTCTAGCCACTGCGCTGCAGCAATTACCATATTATACTGCACTCTATGAAACATGCAATTTACTCATTACCTTTGCAGTCACATTTTTATGACTGGCTGCATCTTTTACCAGCTCCCCATCTTTTACTGTACAGTATGCCCCTACTGTCTTGCTGCCTCTGTGGAACGGCTCATAAAACACTGACACCATCCTGTGTTTCACCGCCTGTTTCTTATTGGATTTTAATCAACTCTAATCAGCCTCCAAAATATGAAGATTTACAACAGCAACTAGAAACTTGTCATTCAACGTAAACACATTCCTTCCCCTATGTATTTACAGGATGCACAGCAATGTTCAAAATAATCCCTCATCATGTAGGCAGTTGTGCTGGCACAGGCCAACTGCAACATACACAGAGACTCCCTGGCACGCTCTCTCTCAAACATACACACAGATTGGCTTTCACAGGTTCTCCAATAAAATACACATAAATTAAGATTTGTCACTGCCTCAAACAAACATACACATAGGGTCTTTGTTACGGTGACTCTGAACCAAACGTATACATTTTTCCTACAGTCTCTCTCAAATAAACATGCATACAGTACAGTACAGAGTCCCTGGTACAGTAACTGTATAGACAGACACTACATATGGCAGCATGGGAGGCGGCCATGTTGCCGTGTTTAGCAGTGGTGGGCGAGCACTCTCAGGGAGAGGAACCAGACATGGTCCCCAGTGTGATTTACGAGCTGGTCACATCGCCATTCATCAATGCTGCTTTTAGCGTGTAGATGAGTCCAGCTCTGAGCTGTCTCACTGGAGAGGGGGATAAAGGTTAGAAAGGATGCCTCAGGGCTGTCTGGGCTTTGTTTGATGAACAGCATCCTTATCTGGTACTGTATGATAATGTTCGGTGGGGGGGGAGAGTGTGACTGAAGTTCTTTTGGATGGAATTTCTGGTTAACTCATGAACTGGGGAGACTTATATAACAAACCAATATGATACAAACAAGCTTGACAACACTTAGCCCTAAAAAGTCCCAATTGGTTATTATTGCACAAAATTATCTCAAGAACTCTCCAGTTCCTATTAAAATATGAATGTACGGCAAAGCAAAATAGTGTCCATCATTTGAAAAAGAGGTCAACCTTTTGTTGTAAGAGAGACAGAGAGAGAAAGAGAGAAAGAGAAACAGTTAATAGAGGGTTGACAATGCTTCAGTTTCTTTCAGGCATTTTGTTGACAATGAACAGTGTGAGGCTGTGACAATGGCTGCCATGGCCTGGAGTGTGGAGAGGCTGCCTAGCCTCTGGAGAGCTCTCAGCTCCCACGAAAACCACTCAGGTTTTTACTAATTAGTATTCAAAGAGGGCAACTTTCGTATTTGCAAATTAATAACGCCCCCCCCCCCCTCCCCCCCAAGAGTGTGACAGGTGTTCAAAAAACGTCTGACAAAATTACTTGTGAGATTTGGCACTGTGATACATGTCACCAGTAAAGAGGTGAGGGAAAGATTCAGGGGTGCCATGGTTGGATGGAAATATATAGTTGGGAAAGGGTCCACTGTACAAGACATGACGGATCGATAAACTGTCAATTAAAACCAAATGTTGAAAATAAACACCTATTTTCCCAACAATGAATTCTGCCGACGCCCATGTGTGATACAATGACAGCCTTCCGAGGCATTTACCCGTCTTTTGTTACAGGAACAGCAATGGAAGCTCCATGATAAGAGGCAGTTCCTCTTTTGTTTTTATTTCCTAAAGGAGAGATATTCAGAGCATTGTGGGTGGGGGGGGCTTCTCTGGAAATCCATGTCCGTGCCACCTCACTGGATCTGTGGCTGAACCTAATCTCTGGCCAGCATCAGGATAGCCCAGATGGATCTGATGAGGATGGGTTTTAACTAAGTCTGGTGGCTCAGAGCAGCTAAACAGCTTTCAGTTTGTATCAAAGGGTTACGGTTAGGGTCAGTGAGCTACTGAGCATTATATCTCCTTATTGCTCTGGAGTTTGAAGCAAAATCCTAAACCATGTCTTCTCAGGCTGTCCTTCAGTTCCACCCCAGGAAAAAAAAGACATGATCCTCCTTCCTCCCAGCCACTTTGTGTGACACTGTTCAGACGGTTCCCTTTCCGCTGCCAAACCTTATCATGGCCAACCCTCTCTTTGTCTCCTCTATCTCAGATAGATAGCTTCTCACATGCTGCCGTGTCTGTGCTCTGACTGACAGGACTGACTACAATATGCTGTATCTCTGCACGGCTCAACTCTGGGTCTTCTCTCCGAATGTGTCGAATGTGCATCCTATCGCTTGTGTTTCTTTGGGGCGTTACAAAGCTAGGAAGTGAAAAAGGATAGGGTGAGGATGTTCCTGTTGTTCTTTAACATGATTCATGATCCTTGTTTCTCTAAGAGCTTGATTTTCTCTCTCTCTCTCTCTCTCTCTCTCTCTCTCTCTCTCTCTCTCTCTCTCTCTCTCTCTCTCTCTCTCTCTCTCTCTCTCTCAGGTAGAGTGGTAGCTATGGTTGGGCCAGGCTGCTGCATAATCATCATGAATGCTTGGGCACCGCTGTCTGTAATTGGCCCCTATATTAGAGGACTGAATGGTGTCTGTCTAGACGGTTTAATTAAGGATGGGTCTAAAACGACCCGTCATTAGAGCCCTCCTGGAGGAGAAGGAACAGTCACGGCATTGTCAGCTCAGGTGATCGTATCTCTGCTCTTATCAGTTGCTCATTGGACTGTCTCCCCAAGCAAGTAGAAATTGTACATTTGTGTATTACCTTACCGGCTTGATGACATTTCGGGAAAGGTCACTGACGGAGTAAATTTACTATGTTCTGTTGTTTTTGTTCTGATCTTAGATTTGCCGTGTTTATAAGTTCAGTGCTTTTGAGATATAGACAAAATACTTCAGGATGTATTTTCCTGAGACAAAATAAAATTACTCTAATTGCTTCATTCAATATGTTATTCTATTTTTTCACTTTAGAAAAAGCACAAACATCTAGCTGACTTGAACATCCCCAGGCTGAGAGAAGACAGCTCCGGCTCAGTCATTCCATCCTCCTGGGTAATGGCCGACCACTTTCCTGCCTCACTACCGTCAGCCCCTTCCATTAAAACCACAGCACAGGTGAACATTTGCAGACGGAGCAATTTTCACTCTCCAATTTTTGCTTTGGGTTCCGTACGCTCCCTTAGCGGCCATGGACAGAGAAGCCACTTCAATTATACACATCCCACTGTCTTTTACAGTAGCACTGGCACAGGCTTTTGATAGACACGGGCAGAGATGCTGGGTGAGATGAGAGCTTTGTGATGACCGGGGGGGGAGTGGGGAGCTGTGAGCAGGGGGGGGGGGGGGGGGGGGGGGGGGGGCTGAGATGGAGTGCTCCTGTACTGGAAATGTGATTAGGTGAGATGGGGGTGTCTCAGGGACTGTGGGTCGAAGTGTCTCCAGGGAAATAGGGAAGAGAAGAAAGAAGGTAAATGAATTCCAACTCAGTAGGTAGGATATATGGTGGGGGGGAGGGAGCTGGCAAACTGAACAGCAATGCTGAGAGACTATGCAGTGTAGTCGATGTTTAATAAGACTAGCCAACATTATGAACATCCGCATGCATGCGGGCACACACACACACACCCATAGACTGCTTCCTTTAGATACCATTCATAAGGTACATAACCGTTACACTGGCCTTACAACTACCTTCTCATCTACAGAACTGTGGTTATCAGGTTATCAGCTATTTTTCAGTCTGGAAGGAAAGGAGAAAGGGAAGTGTGGCCGTGGAGTGCTGGCAGGAGAGTATCTGTACAGACCTGGAGAGTGCCTAGGGCAGCAGGGACCCATTAATTATCCAATGCATCGACGTTTTGACGAATGGCCTTGTGCCATTGTGGCCCTCACAGCATTGACTTGACCCTGCAGCACAAGGGGCCCTCTGACTCCCAGCACCTCCAAGTAAATAGGTCTGCTGTCTGACAATCCCCCCCCATTAGATGAAAATGAAATATGGACCTGCCAAGATGATGCCATCGTCTTTACGATGTGTGCTCCACTGTTTCATAAAAAAAGAATCAGAGAGAAAGCAGTTGGAGTCAAGTTCAACTGGTTGTGGACGGTAGAAATGGCTTTCTAAATAAAACAACAGTCTGTTCATAGCAGGGGATGTTTTCATTCAAAGGGAATTAAAATCTGTATTTCCTTCTTATGCAAATGGTCAGTGTTGCATGGGGTCTCACTACTGTAAGCTTGGCAGGTGATTTAAGTGTGAGGGTAGCTCTCCCAGAAAGATAGCTGCAGCACTTACTGTAGGCCCCTGCAGGGCAATACCCCTGACAGCCCCAGCTATGGCCACAGTGAAATATGACAACATTAAGAAGAAAATGTGATGAGTCAGTCCTGTGTGAGAATGGGCTCTTCTGGAACTTCTGCAGTCGTTATATTTCAGCCTGTAGAAGTAGTGTCTGGATAGTACTAGCATCCATGTCTAATCTGGTATTTAAACAGTTTTTGCACTACCGGTAAATGGAGTGTAAAAACGTTTTGCCACCAAAGCAGATTCTAACTTTCTTTTCTTCAGAGGTTTCTAGAATAAGTTAATCTTATATCTTGTGTCTTTGAGGCCACAAAGCAGGGTTCTTTGACATAGGATAAGAGCTTTTCCATTCAGCACTCACTTCAAGACATGATATCTTCAAATCCATGAATACCTCCGTAATGGCAAAGGTGGACTTTTATAGTGACAGGCATTTCAAAGAAATATAATTGACATCGATTAAAAGAGGCCAAGGGAAAATAAGGCAGAATTGCTCGAGTTAAATGAAGGACAAATGAATAATGAATAAGGACAAATTCTATTCCACTCAAATCCCATTTCAGGGATGCAATTACAGCGAGGCCCTTAGTGCTGATCGAGGTCAATCAGTGAGGAGGGATCTGACGAGGTTTGCTCCATAGCTCCATTGATCCATAGAGAGGAAATAGGAACAATGGACTTTTGTGATAGGACTCTGTCTGAACAACCAAGGCCAAACACTGAGACAACCTTATACATTTATGCATTCATCCTCAATTTTTTAGATAACTATTTATGCTATGCCAGCTATATAAACCTGGTTTGAATTTTTCCTCAACCTTGATTTGAAAAAAATGTAGCCCTTTACAATCATTCATTTATGAAATATACTATAGGTCCTAAAGGACTAAACTGATTACAGTTAATGTTCTCCTAGAAGATGATAATGCAGAGTTTTACCAAACGCATGGCTAATTGCTTAAAACAGAAACATTAGACACAGAAAGCTTTTTAACTCCTAAATCAAGTCTGATGTTTTCAGTTTCATTACAATCCAGTAATATAAAGTATTTAGAGTGACTGGTTGAATTAGTGCTTGATTCCCATTAATCCTGGGTGTAGCGGGTTCTCCATTTGCTCACTGTAGGGGAACACGTGCATGTAAAAAGCATTTCTACAATGTCATTATGATAACAGATGAGTTTCCAACACTCAGCCACACATAAGTTGCTTTTAATGTTGTTTGCCTCAGCTTGAGCAAGACCTCAGACTATGGGAGCGAGCGTTCACATGCACAATTAGTTTTAATTATAAAAATACACTCTTTCACCAAATGAAAGAACCAGACTAGTAACGACATGATCGCAACCTGAAAACAAAAGGCTTCAAGCTCAGCAACTTGATAGATAGCAGAATGGAGGGAGATGTTGGAGCGCTGTATTAGTGGCCCGGGGGGAAGATGCCATCAGTCATCCTGCTGTGTGGTAGCAGCTCAGAGACCCAGAGGAGCTCTTCTGCCAGTCAGCTTCAGAATGGGACATGACAAGTGACTCACTCCTTTGGGTGTGTGCACATTTCCCTGCGAAGGGGGGTGTCAACTGGTAGAGGATGTGTGTGTTTGTGTGTGTGTGTGTGTGTGTGGGGGGGGCGGGGGGGACGGTTTGTTGAAATAATTGGGATGAGAGCGTGGGCAAAAAAAGGAAGATAAACATCCTCAGGAATTTGGAAAGAGAAGGTTTTGCGATGAAGAGATCAAACTGGCTGAGAGCCAGGGAGATAGACAAATAACACCTAACACACGGGGCTCATTCCAGACACACAACACTAAGTAAAGCAGTGAGCCATGACAAATCCTGCACTATGAGGGGCAAACAGCAAATGTCTCCAGGTAAACAGGCTTTCTTGGGCACTGGAGGGTTTGAGTCAGTCTGATGCCAAGCATGACAACCATGATGCGCTGTTGTAATGTATGCTTGTAGCCTGACAGTGCATCCATAAACTGAAACTATTTGCAAGACAAAGTAACAAAACCGTTTGGCAGCGTGTGAGACCTCTGTTAAGGTCGCACACATAAGAAAATGTGTCCCTTTGTGATATGCAGCAGTAACCAGGATTTGACTACACTGTATAGAGTGTGGAAATGCAATGGGGACTGAATTAAGAGCTGCATGTCATGTTTTGCATGAATGGCTACTGGGAAACAATAGCGGTGCTTGCTAACTGGATGGACTCACAGATCGTCTGCAGATAAAATGCAAAGTCTTTGTGGGGCCTTTGTTGTGCTCCAAGTCAGCATTAGCGCCTCTTTGCCTAGAGGCACAAGGGCAGGGACACCTGCTCTCGCTTTCTCTCGCTCCGCTTTCTCTCGCTCTTTCTCGCTCTCGGTCTCTCTTGCTCTCTCTCGCTCTCATTTCTATAAAGAAAACCCAGCAATCTGCTTTTTCTTTATTTCTTTTTCTTACATGGACATTTAGTCATTTAGCAGACGCTCTTATCCAGAGCGACTTACAGTAAGTACAGGGACATTCCCCCTGAGGCAAGTAGGGTGAAGTGCCTTGCCCAAGGACACAACATCATTGGCACAGCCAGAATCGAACCGGTAACCTTCAGATTACTAGCCCGACTCCCTAACCGCTCAGCCACCTGACTTCCCACCTGACTTCCCTTCTTTCTTATTTATTCTATTGTTTATTTTGGTGTATGATGTTTATTCATGTGTGTTTTTGCCTTTTCCTCATGTGTTTGTCATACAGTTTTGTATCTGTGTTGGTTGTGTCACTTGTGTGGACTGTGCTTCTGCTTCCTGGACAGGTCATCATTATAAATGAGAATTGGTTCTCAATTGATTTTACCTGGATAAATAAAGGTCAAAAAAATAAAAAAATAAAAGGTGAGGTGAAACACAGCACTGACCTTCAGGACATACACACACATACATAATACAAAGTGTATATATACTGCATATATATGTTTGAGTGTGTATAAACATATACACATCAAGTTTAAATGTATTTACCGTGTACGTATTTATGCACACACAAATACATGACTATGGAACCCACTATAGATTGTGTTGTACGTCTGTCAAAGTGGCTTCACTGTCAGGGAAAATGTCCTTTTTCTTCTCAACATTTCACCCCTGTAAGAAAACACTTTCCAGAACTTGGGTCCAATAGAGCATTCTTGTGTTCTTAGTGGATTGGTGGGTTCTCCCCACAGGGCTGATGAGAGGTTGAATAGAGACATTGATGGGAGGGTTTAATGTGTTAAACTCAGGATGAGAAATATCAGCAATTACACAGTACACAAGGTTAATGGTTATATGTGCTTGTCTAAGTTAAATTTGCTCTGTGCCATCCTTCTCAATGATTTAGCTTCATATAGATGATGGTTACCCTTGTGCTGCAAAATCAGCCAAGGCCTCTTTCTAGGCATAATAGGCCGTTGATGGAATGCAAAATGATAGACTCTGACTTTGAAGGTCTGAGAGGTTGTCTTGATTGTTTTTTTTATTTATATGGATATCGATTAAAGGCCATCTGTTGTGATATTCTGTTCTTTGTCCTCTGTGATAATTGTAATTTTCTCTCTTTGAAATTAGTTCTTGTTAAGATTTGGCAGACTTAATGAAGAATGAAAAAAAGAAAGGGAATAAAAAAACAACACCAAGACGCTTTAGGGATGACCCACTGATGAATAAGGAGGACAGCACACATTGGAGATCAGTGCTGTCACACCAAAATATCTACCTGGCCTTCACATGGAATAATTCCCTACCCATTCTCTACCCATTTCCTTCCTGTTTGCTGCCTGCCTGTCAATCTGCCTGCCTGCCTGCCTGCCTTCCTATCTGCCTGCCTGCCTGCCTTCCTATCTGCCTGCCTGCCTGTCAATCTGCCTGCCTGCCTGCCTGCCTGCCTGCCTGCCTGCCTGCCTGCCTGCCTGCCTGCCTGCCTGCCTGTCTATCTGTCTTCCTCTGCCTATCTGTCCTGAGCCATTAGCCTGTGTTGTGTTAAGGCTGCCTCCTCTGGGACCATCCTCGGTTGCTCCTCTAATTATGCCACATGTTAATAGGCAGGGACCCATGACGAGGAGCACAGCAGCAGACGTTATTAGTTTGGCTCCTTCAGAAGAATAAAATTCAATCAGATGCCACCGATTGCACTGAAGAACAGGGTCACTTGAGTTCTGCGTCCCGGCGGTCCTCTGGGCTTTAAGCAGGGTTTTACTGGAAGGGAGAGAGCACAGTGTTTCACTGCTTCTCAGCCTGAGAGTCAGGGAGGAGGGGTCAGTGGGAGAAATGTAGCGTTTCTGATAAACGATCAGAGTTTAGAGGTCTCCCTAACCTTGGTGCCAGTTTAGTTTTCTTAGCGATGATTTCACTTAGGGAGGGGAGAGAGAGAGAGAGAGAGCAAGACAGAGAGATAGAGAGAGAGAGAGAGAGGGTAAGAGAAATGGGAGGGGAGTCGTGCACCTCTGTGGCCCCGTCTCCTCTCCTCCAGATGCTGGCTAGACTGACTGGAGCCTCTCCTCTGGTACAGGGAGCTCCAGGTGTGAAGCCTCTCTCTGATCCCCCCCTCACACACACGGAGGCTCCTACCACGGAGTCTTATCCAAACACCCTGGGCCCCCTGGGCGACAGACATGCCCTCCTCTCCGACCCCCTCCCCCCCTTTCCCGTCCTGGGCCATGTGTGGCCCACCCCCACCATCCAACCGTGAGCTTGGTCAGGGGCGAACTGGCTAACACAGTCCAGGCATCGACACCTCTTTCCAGCCTCCTTGTCCTGCAGTGCTGGCCCCCACCATCCCTGCCTGCCCCTCCACCATGATTGCCCTGGGTCCTCTCCTACCCCCCTGGCAGCTCTGCTGCCAAACACTGCTAGATTGTGTCTGATTGGGTTATATGGCGTGTCAGCTCAGTTGTTATTCATGTAATGTAATCTCTGGCAGCAACGGTCGTAAAGCATTTCACACTTGTCATGTTTCGACTCCCAGGGTGGTTTTGGGTCAGTGCATCATCAGAGAAAGGGTGCTTAGAAACGGGAGCCCTAATTTGCTAAAGTGCCATTTCCTGCAGCTAGCCGTTGAGTCGCTTTCCATTAGTGTAACTACAACATAAATATGCCTCTTCTTTTTCCTCATAAAAACACTTTGGCACAAAACCTCCTTTACACGGTTGTCGGGACTTGACATGACTGCGTTATTCCATGGGTCATCTTCAGAAGTTTTTCCTTGGGTTGACAGAGGCCTGTTATATCGGGAGTCAGGCGGCTGAGCGGTGAGGGAAGCGGGCTAGTAATCTGAAGGTTGCCAGTTCGATTCCCGGCTGTGCCAAATGACGTTGTGTCCTTGGGCAAGGCACTTCACCCTACTTGCCTCAGGGGGAATGTCCCTGTACTTACTGTAAGTCGCTCTGGATAAGAACGTCTGCTAAATGTAAATGTAAGCTTCATCTAGAACATGGAGGAAACAGAAGAGAGGAACCCTGTTGACGTTTATAATTTAAGTTTTGTGCCACAAAAGGAATTAAGGCCACATTGTAGTTAATAAGCAACAGAGTGCCAAATATAACTCTCTTTGACTCTCTTGGTATAAAAAAAAAAGATGACATCACAATATTTAATGCCGGGTCCATTACATACTTATGAAAACACCACGATATATACAGGACTGTAATACAGCTGATCCCTTGTGAAGCATCTTAGATGCTACATTGCTCTCCCTCTCTGGGTTGAAAGTGAGGTGTCATGTTTTTCCTCTCCTACTGAATGCCTCAGTGTTCTCCTCTTTACCTGGACAGCACAGACAGCCTGTGGTCACGGAGACAACGACACCGTGCATTGAAAATAGCGTCTGTCCCTGTCGAAACATTTGTATGTAACCTTGCCATTGTGGACAGTCTTGGAGTAAGGGACTGTGTGGAACCATGTGGGAGCTCTTACAAAGCCTCAACTCTGTGTGTTTATACAGCACTTATAGAGAGGCAGAGTAATGATTGGGATATTCCACTATTTCCCCAAGCCAGGATCTAAATGGTTTCCAGCAGTGACCGCAACAAGCCTGGCCTGCACAGCCAGTGGGATGCAGTTTAGTGAGGCCACCATTGGCTTGTGGCCTGAAAATGGTCCGTTTCTCAGCCAGTTTACACTAAGTATGGAGATGCGATAGGAGAGGGAAAAAACCCTGCATGGAATACGGTACATGGGAGAAACTATGAGCATTTGTTTGAATTTGTTAAAATCGATGAGACTTTTTTGTATGTCGCTTTGGATAAAAAGCATCTGCTGAATTAACATTTGTAAATATAAATGGTGATGATTCAATTTGAATCACTGGCTACATTTGATTAATCTTCATCCCATGTCATGGAGAGGACAAAATCCTTTAGCTGCCCCAACTAAAAGCTTGAAATAAAACGAGAGGACTGCTTATTATTGAGTGTGAACATGAGCGCGGCGAGCTGGAAGCAGATCGTGTCTCACTACAGGTGTCCAGAAGGTGGATCAAGGCCAGTGTGTGCCGTGGTCGAGCGTCTGCTTGTTTGTGTGTCAGCAAGCTGGCACCACGGCAGAGAGATGCAGGTGGTGCTGGGGGTTTAGTGATGTAGGCAGGCAGAGAGGCAGGTGGGACAGGCAGAGAGGCAGAGGCAGAGAGGCGGGCAAACAGGCAAGCAGGGGAGCAGGCTGGCAGGCAGGCTGGCAGAAAGGCAAAGTCAGGGAGGAAGGCAGACAGGCAGGCAAATACCGTAGGCGGGCAGGCAAAAAGGCAGGCTGACAGAGAGGCAGACAGTCAGGCAGGCAGACCGGTGGCTCCAGATCAAACAGGACCGGGAGAGAGGGCAGATGTTGCAGCTGGATGACAGTGCGGCAGGCCCCGGGGCGAGAGTAGCCCCAGCTGGGGGAGCCACGGACCTGGCTGGCTGCAGAGCTCCAGTCCTCCGGCTGCCTGTGTCTCCAGGGTCCCTGCCCTCGTGCAGGTACCCAGCCACCTCGCCCGGGGATGCGGGGGGGATGAAAGGCAGCCACACAGATGTCCCCCCTGCTGTGGTTCACTGGCCCAGCCAGGAAATGTCATGTTTGGCATCTGGTGGGAAGCCTTGCAAACCTCTACTCGTCTCTCCACTCACCCCCACACCACCACTCCTCTGTGCCCTCCCAAAAAACACAGTTAAGCTCAGGGCCACTTATAAACACACATGCTATATATACACTAGAACACAACATCACAGTGCAAAAATCAGGAAAGTAAAAGATTGTGTCCTCTTGCAAGAGGTGTTATGTGTCCCCCTACTGCTAATGGGTTAGCATGGCTGACCGCTGCACACAGGAAATGCAAACAAGTGCATTTTTTCACACAACCTCACTTTAGACATGGGATGTTATACTCCTGCAGAACAAAATCTGTGTCCCACCACAAACTCAAAAGTGTTTGCAAACTCAAACCTGTCAGTGGACACGTGTAGGGGTGCGCGGGGGTGCGCGGGGGTGCACGTAAGTGTAGGGAGTTGGAAGTCGGAGTGGAGTTTGCTGTGTAGGTCGAAGAGGAGAAGCGGAGCTCATCATTAGGGCGGCAGCTGCTCAAGCCAGACTCTCCACTGTCTCACCCACAGGGAGAGAGAGACGGCATCTGTCTGCTTCTCCCCCTACGGACACAACCCTCCCTGCGTACCAGCCCGGCCAATTCAGCCTGAAATGGTAACAAGGTCACCTCTACCAACATCGCTATCACCACCCCGCCACCCTTATTCCACCCACCCCCACCCCACCCCCAGCCCACTTTACCCATGTACCACCCTCCCATCCCTCTCTAGCCATCTCCACTACTTAATTTGATCTCAAACTCATATATTTTGCTACAAACATTAGTTTTTGTATACACGCAAGGCCTGTTTTCTCGTACAAATACATATTGTTTTTATATGAGTTTATGATTACTTCTGGATTTGTGTGTGGAGGGTGAGGAAGGTGGCAGAATCCTATCTTCATGTTTCTTCGAAGCCTGTCACTGCTGCGCCTCCTATCTCTAGCCCAGACATTGTAGTTTGAGCGTTACTTTCTTTGATATGTTTCTCTATTAACTATGTCGGCACGCTGGTATGCCACTCTCGAGCGGACAACTTCCGAGATGAGGAGCCTGTATCTCTCTCTCTCTCTCTTTCTCTCTCTCTCTCTCTCTCTCTCTCTCTCTCTCTCTCTCTCTCTCTCTTCTCTCTCGCTCTCCGAGTCTCCCCTGAGTGCCCATCTGTTGGTGCTGCTGTAGCACCAGCCTGCATTCAGAAGAGAGACAGCTGGACGCTGGAACAAAACTCTTTCATGTTCGTTCACGTTCACGAGAGGTAGGATTGTAAACATCGCAAATATATCCGACCGGAAAAAACAAAGCATCGCTTTGTGAATAATGTATTTGATGTTTCTTCAGGGAAATCGTGGGATGTTTCCAATTTGACATCCCACACACTTTTAATGGCATTCCAGAGAGCCCTGGTGAGTGAGCGTGTGCAGGGGACGTGTCCACTGCCTGGTCTGTGGACACACAGATGACCCGGAGAGGCTCTGGCATCATGGAAGTGGCGGGCATCTCGGAGTGGGACCAATGGGATGGCAGATGAAGAGACCAGCGAGGCTGCATGGCTCCATCTGGAGCCGGCCTTGGTAATTATGGGTAAGAGAAGCGCCCTCAGCGTGGCGCCATCTGCCGAGGGGGGGCCGGCTGGGAGTCGTGGTGGTGGGGGGGGGGTGCTCAGAGGGCTTGAGCTTGCCTATGACAGGAGGACCAGCACCTGCCTCAGGGCCGCTGGGCCGGGCCGAGCCGGGCCCTCTGAACAGCGCCTCGGACCCAGAGCCAGCCAACCAGAAACATGGGTCAGCAGCCGTCTGGTGCCCACATACACAGTGTGGGGCTGGCGATAGGAACTGGCTGCAGTCTGGTCCTCTTCAGCACACACTGCTCCTCTCTTTGATGGCAAGGGCGTGTACACTGTTTACTGTAACCTGCAGTCCACCCGTTTTAAGACTGCACCAACTGAACATAATAAAGTAATGTTTTACTTAAGGAATTAATAAAGTAGAGTCTTGGTTTAAGTAGGTAAGTCCTGAGATGTGGTGGTCTTCTCTGTATACAATATCAGATGTGCTTTAGTTTTGTTGCATCTACAGTTTAAGTTCATTTACAGTTATGTTTCACAATTAACTTTATTACTATGAGGAATCAGTATGAGAGTTAGGAACCAGGAGTCCCATAACTAATTCCCAATCACACCTGTGCTGCATTCCAAAGCTCTTTCATATGCATGGCATGGAAGTCTTGACTTTTGTGAAAGGCGTTGTTGCTGTGTTGTCCTTCTGTTACTGCTATTTGTTCCCTCCCTCCCTCCCTCCCTCCCTCCCTCCCTCCCTCCCTCCCTCCCTCCCTCCCTCCCTCCCTCCCTCCCTCCCTCCCTCCCTCCCTCCCTCCCTCCCTCCCTCCCTCCCTCCCTCCCTCCCTCCCTCCCTCCTCTTAGCGTAGTCAGACAGTTTCAACAGATTGGTAGAATTCAAAATGTGGTGAGGGGAGCTCTGTAGTGGAGATAAAATGCCCTGCTTTGATCCCCGCTCACTTTGTTGCCCCCCCCCCCCCACACACACACACACACATGTGCCTGTCAGAGTGCATGACAGTCAAGCACCAGGTTGTGCCTCTGCTGCTTGAACTCCAGCCAGCTCTGAAGATCACCGCTGTCCGGTGGACCCCACTCACCTGCACTTTCAGCTCCCCAAAGACCTGCTCTCTCCTGCTGCGTGCCGGAGGTTAATCTCCTAGGCGACTCTGCCTCTGCAGTGGTCAGACAAAAAGGGGAAATGCTTCATATATAAAAATGGACCACTTTGTTTGCGAAGCGTATCATGACAACAAAGGCAAAGACGGAAGGCAGTGCTGCACGAAAACAATGTTAGGATGCCCCCTTGTGGTCGCATCAGGGTACCTCGCTTCACAGAAGCGAGAGAGCGAGAGTTCAGAGGAAGAACTTCACTCTCTGGAAAACGGAGATGAAGTCAGTCAGGTGGCGGAGTCCCGTCCTATGGTAAAAGCTTTTCCAGTTAGAGCCGACATGTGATGCAGGTTCCGTGCGTCCTGGCTGCAGCAGAGCGGGGCTGTGCTCCCGTGTGCTGTGTGGCCCGGCCCAGGACAGATGGCTGAGGGGGGAAAGGCACATGAATTGATTAGGTTTGGTGGTGAACTGTTGCAGTGAGCAGCAGCTGCCCACCTGCCCCTGCGGGTCCCCGTGCCAGGCCATGCGTGGTCCTGCGCCTCTCCGCCAGATGCTGCCCCCCGTGCCTGTGCCCGCTTTAGACCACACACACACCAGATGTTGCCCTCCACCCCCAGCCTCCCCACCCTCGTCACCCCCCCGTCTTGGGTGAGCCTGTTTGGATCAATGGGATGCTGCTGTGTTGGGTCTCTTCCTCCACTGACTGCCTACCAGAGGGGGTCCTGTGCTTGTTTAGCTGGGTTTTACACAAGGTCCGTTTCCATGTAAACTGTTCAGTATGAGATGGATGAGACAGTTTTATTGAACATTATCTATTCAGATAATGAATTCAATTTTTTTTTTTTATATATATACAGTATGTCTCTTCAGTAAAGCTTCAAAACAGACACTGGTAAACAAAAAATTCTGTACTAAGTATTTGCATGTGACTGGACACAAGAAAAGGTAGGTCAAAATGATAAAATACAGATAGTGTCATGCTATCATCCATGCAGGGGCTCCCTCTGTCGTCTCTCTGATGTTGAAGCTATGGTGTTGAGGCTAGTGATGATCACCACTGAGGCCTACAGCTCAGCTCAGAATGCTCAGCTCAACCTGACACAGACTCTCCTGTGCTGGAAGTGTTCACTGGGAGACATGCTGCTCATCTGTCAATACAAGTGTCTTGGCAAGTTAGCAGGGGGATTGGTACAGGCTACTGAGCGGTATTCGGAGAAAAGCAATTTTTCACTTAGTCACTAATGAAGACGTGATCCCTCGACAACGTTAACTGTCTTGTGTGAAGAGGGAGCCTCTCCACTCACTGTCAGTTAGTGATGTCATGGAGCCTTCACATTCAAAATAAAGAAATAAATCAAAGTAACAAGAACAACCAAAATGTGCTTCTTTATTCACAATATATGTGGATTTACAAACACAAGTACAATATGTAAACATCTGAATAGGAACCAAACTACAAACGCTACAATAGCATATATGTTCTTACAGTTTGAATACAATTATTTCATGAGTGCAATAGAAATATATTAAAAAAACTAATCGACTAATACATGACATGTTTTATCCTAAAAGGTTCATTTTGGCTACATTTGGCTTCAAATAAATGTACAACAATTACTGTAATGCCTGTAATTACTGTAATGCTAGTACTCCCCCCCCCCCCCCCTCCAATGTCTGTATACCATTGCCATGGTGACAGAACTTCACCCAAATAAAGCTATTGTTTATATTGGTAAGTAAATAAATACCAAAATAGAAAACAATAGCGAAGACTGAAATGCATTGTAAAAACCTACAGTGAGAAAATAGAATGCTACCATACACTGTCTTTGAACTTGTGATATCACACTGAGTGCAACACTATGCGTTTAGATTTGGAATTGCAGTACATCAAATAACATCATTTTGGTCAAAACTAAAACATGAGTGCAAGACTCATATCAAAGTTGATTTAAAAAAGGCATTTTATGGCAACTTGGCTGTTTCAAATCAAAAGCGATATTTAAAGGTGAGGATATGCTAAACTCAGTGTGGGTAAAGGGATTCAGGAAACCAGAGGACAGACTGAACTTGAGGCTGTTAGGTAGGTGCTAGAGTTTGCTACATCCTGACTGCTGAAACTTAGCTGGGGAACCAGACACATCTGCAAGCTCATGTTTTATTTGCTCTGGTAGATGGGTGTGGCCACCCTCCCGCTCAAACAGATTTCCCTTTGACCAGAATCTGTCTGCGCCAATCACACGTTGATCTGATATGGGGCAGGTTGACGGGGGGCAGATCGCCCCTTGAAAATGAACTGAGAAGTTCCAGACTAATACGCCTTTGTAGATTAGTCTGGAGATGCCAGGCTAGCTAAATGTCAGCATTAAGGTATCAATTCAAAGACTGATTCTTAAATGACCAAAATGATTTTTGTGAGTAGTTTTAGATATAAATTATAGCTACTGTTCAGTACAGTATGTCCTTTACCACTACGTATAGAGTTGACTACACAGCATCATTTAATATGAAGACCTTTCAGTAAACATTTTCATTTGACTGAATTTACAAATAAATCCAGGGATTTGAATCCTCATTTAAATTTGAATGGAAGATTTCCAGGAGGTTTCTCTGCACTGAGCCTCAGTGAGGTGTTCTGTAAGCTCATAAATACTGTTCTCCAAGTGACCTGATCATATGTACCTGACTCTTCAACAGACCTCAGCTGGTCCGCTGTAGCTGTTAATAAATAGAAGCACGTTCTAGATGCAGTCAGACGAGTTAGCGTTGAGACATCTGTACAAGACCAAATCACACAACAACAACTCTTGAACCTCCACATGAAGACAGGCCTGCTGGCCTTCTCCTTCAGTCCAGCTCCTCAACACAACAGGCATTTGCAGCGCCCTCTCAGTCTGGGACAGACGGCCGGACCTAAACCCACCGTCCAGTTCAGAGTCCGGGTCAGACCAGCCGTGGTCAGTCCAGTCCCTGTAAACAGCACTGCTCAACCCTGGCTGCGGTCCCACAGACCTGTCTGCCTGACCCCACAACCCATGGGGGACCAGCTGACCTGGTCCGCTGTCCACAACCGGACCTTGCCGACTGTTGCCGGGGCGATGGTGAAGGTTAGGTGGGCAGAGGGTCGTCGTCTCCCTTGCTGCATTTGCACTTGCAGCACAGGACAAAGGGTGTGGCCAGGAGGAGAAAGGGAGAGGCCACCAACAGGAGCAGACCGAAGCCGGCAAATATACCTACCACCTGGAGGGAGGAGGAAGAGAGAGGGGAGAGAGAGAGGTAGAGGGGAAACAGAGACAGAGAAAGAGGGGAGCAGCATTTCCTTAGTATACATCCAGTCCTGTATTTCACAGTTTAAAAGACAACAAAGAAGATCCAATCCTGTATTTCATTAAGACATTAAAAGACAACAAATAAGATCTTTTCACAATTTCACTCAAGCAGCATACTGCCGAGTAACTAGACAGTACGATCACCAAGCACACACCACAACAGGGACTTCTGTGTGGTGCGGTTATCCCTTTGACAGGCTCTGCTGCATGCATGACCCACTAGGGGGCAGTAGATGCCTGTTCATCCATCTCAGGTCATGCTGTTGGGCTGACAGTAGGTGCAGCTGACTGGTCTAGCAGGGCTGTGGTCTGTGAAAGATTGGTTACCCTTCACTGGCCTTTAATGGTACCAGGCATGCATGACTAAAGCACAGCAGCCCAACAGAAGGGCTGAAGCCAGCTATGCTGTGTTGAGGTAAACAGACCTGTGCTTCTCTACACAAACCACTCGGACACACGGATGAGGGTGAGACTGCAGCCACTAGAAAACATCAAGGATCTGTCCTCAAAGGAGCCACCAATTTGAATCATGTTTCGGACGCGGTTTTGTCGGGATGGTTTCTGACCTCCTTCCCCAAGCGGCTGGTGCGACACGTACCTGCGCCCGGTGCCAGATGACAGAGGCTCTGGAGTGGCCCAGCTTGTTCCTGCATGGGCCTTTGTCATAATGGATGAGCAGGAAGTCATCCTGGGGTAGGGGGTGTAGAGGAAAGGGAAGAGAGAGGGGAAGGGGTCGGGTGAGGGAGATGTAGAAGGGCGGATGGGGTGGAAGGGCAGATCGGACTGTCAAAACCAGCTCAAACCAAAGAATAAAGAGACAAAGATAACATATACATCATGTACTAACCATCAACTGGGTGAGGTATTACAACATGCATGAGGTGGTGTGTGTGTGTGTGTTGGGCTATCAGCAGAAGGTGCCAACTCACATCCAGAGACTCCAGGCAGTACCAGCAGAAGGCGTGTTTGCAGTTCTTACACATCATCTGGGCGCAGCCCTCGTCTCTCTCGATGTACACCTTACACTTGGGACAGCGCTTGATGGGGGCGTCATCCCCCTCCTCGCTCTTGTAGATGGAGCTGCAGGGGGAGGAGACAGTAAGGAGGGGGCGGGGCCTCAGGGTGGAACTACTCCGACCAGGGTTCTCCAACCCTGGTCCTCGAGGGCCGCTGTCCTGCATGTTTTAGGCGTTTCCCTGCTCCAGCACACCTGTTTCAAATGAATGGGTCGTTATCAAGCTCTGTGGAAGCCGGGTAATGACCATTCATTTGAAGCAGGTGTGCTGGAGCAGGGAAGCGTCTAAAACATGCAGGACAGTGGCCGTCGAGGACCAGGATTGGAGAACCCTGACTTAGACTAATACAGACTCCCCGTGTAACCACGATTCTTCCTTCTGCTTAGTTTGTAGCACGAGCAGAAGGCGTTTGCGTGTTTGTGTCCAAGTGTAAGATGTCTGATTGGAGCGCCCGTGTGTGCGTGTCCAGTCCCAGGTGTGTGGTACCTGGTGTCCCCTGGCAGGAAGCTGGTGATGGGCATGTTCTCCTGGCAGGCCTGGCCCCTGTGCCAGATGGCCCGGCAGGCGCGGCAGAACTCCAGGCTGCAGGCGGGGCACTGGACCAGCTGGGGCAGAGGTAGCCCCGCCTCCGAGAGCTGGCACACAGCCTGGCAGGACGAGGACGGGCACCAGGTCCGGCACGGGTCCAGCAGCACCTCTGAGGAACACACAGGAAGCAGAGTTCACTAGCTGATACACCCACACCTGTCCCAGTGGCAGTGCGTGTCTGCGTGGGATGGAAGAGCAACGCTGGGTTTCCGTCACATTCAAGTAAATGGCTCTGCCGAGTTGTCAAGGCCTGTGCAATAGCACAGGCTTTCCATGATTGGTGGCTCATTTGTGGGGTTTCTAGGTTAAAGACATTTCACAGGTTCAGGATACTATGGTGCTGTCCTGGTTTGATCCAGTCCTGATTACTATTGGAGGTCTTCTATAGGCAGAAAAAACTACAAAAACATGTGCACATACTCACAATAACAACTGCAAGGAGGGGGGGCAACCATTAAGGAAATATTCATTCCGTTTATTCATGAGCCAGATGTCTTGGGCTTAGTTAGTTCTGAAGATGTTGCCAATTAAATCCTACACAAATCCAATTAGGAGTGAATTAGATTAAAATGAAGAAAAACGCTCCCAGCCTGCATTTCTCTCATCACTCAGTCTATTTTGAGGACAGAGGTTGAGATTGGCCCGGGTAGGGCCAAGGGCTGCTGAATAACAACACAGGGCTTATGTTCTCGTGGGACAGCCTCACTGTCACGGTCATAGGCACAGTGGTGCTAATGCTCGCTCACCTCTCTCAAACTTGAGCCTCTTGTACCTCTGCATGCTCTCTGCTGCCACCATGCACTCAATCTGCAGAGAGAGGAGGGAAGGAAAGGAGAGAGAGACAGAGAGAGGAGGGAAGGAAAGGAGAGAGAGACAGGGATAGGCCAAAGAAGACACACATATGGGTTAACTCTTTAATCCGACTTCAGTTCTGACCTCCATCAGGCTTCTCTTGGCTTAAAGCAACAGTGCACTACCTCGTTCTCCTGCAGGTGCCCACTTTCAGGACAGGCAGAGTCTGGACAGCTAATGGCTGACTCCAGGCCCTCTTTGATAAGAAGTTCCACATACTGCTTCAGGCACTGTAAAGAAAACCAAAGCATGGGTCAAACAGGCTTTTTGATCAGGGGTTTGACTATGTGACACAATACCCAAGATTCTTAGGGTCTTGTGTGGAGGAACCACCTGCTCCTTGAGTGATGCCACTCTCCCCTTCCAGAACCCAGGCAGACATGACATCATGCAGAACAGAATAGTCTGCTGCCACACTATCGCTTTAAGGAGGGGAACCGAGTGACATCATCAGTCTTTAATCTGCAGCCTCGTTGTCTCCCCGTCAGGCTTCTCCTCCTTCCTGCCACCCCTCTGCCACCCCCCTTCCTCCTCCCTGCCACCCCCTTCCTCCTCCCTGCCACCCCCCTTCCTCCTCCCTGCCACCCCCCTTCCTCCTCCCTGCCACCCCCCTTCCTCCTCCCTGCCACCCCCCTTCCTCCTCCCTGCCAACCCCCCTTCCTCCTCCCTGCCACCCCCCTTCCTCCTCCCTGCCAACCCCCCTTCCTCCTCCCTGCCACCCCCCTTCCTCCTCCCTGCCACCCCCCTTCCTCCTCCCTGCCAACCCCCCTTCCTCCTCCCTGCCACCCCCCTTCCTCCTCCCTGCCACCCCCCTTCCTCCTCCCTGCCACCCCCCTTCCTCCTCCCTGCCACCCCCCTTCCTCCTCCCTGCCAACCCCCCTGCCACCCCCCTTCCTCCTCCCTGCCACCCCCCTTCCTCCTCCCTGGGATGGGGAGTGTTCTCACTGACAGCTTGCCTTGTTCTCCATCAGAGCGCTCTTTCCTGCACCGCTGCTCTCAATCACCCCCTCATGCCGAGGCTCAATTCAGTCAGCAACACTCTTGTGCTGAGAAGGGCAGAGGGCTGCTATTGAGCGAGCTAGAGATCGGTCTCTGTGTACCACTTCACTTGCTAGAGAATGGCCTTTTATATAGCGCTAGATAGAAAACAAGGGAACTATACATGTTGTTAGGTTGTTCATCTGACGTTTACTCTAGCGCTTAGTAGCACGATTAACATCCAAACACCATGAAAGATCAGTGGATGTAGAACATCTTAGCGCTGTGTGAACCCTTTAGGCCTGCTCACCAGTGTGTGTGTGTGTGTGTGTGTGTGTGTGTGTATGTGTGTACTGACCAGGGTGCAGAAGACACATTGGCATTGGTGGATGGCGGTCATCTGCTCCAGAGGGAACTCTCCAAGGCACAGCTTGCAGGACATGAGGGGGTCCAGAGCCAGGTCCCAGGTGGGCCGGTACCGAGACGACGATGAGGTCATGACCTCGGCCACGGGCGACCTGGAAACGCACAAGGCTTAGATGGTCATACACCTTGTAGATAAGCAGTGAGCAGGTTTGCTGACAAAATATACTTTTCCGAGAGAAATAGGTAGATTTCCTACATTTCTTCTGAATCATCATGTGTTTTATACTGAGTGTTAAATGACAGTTTCCAGTGATTTTCAGTCTAACAGTCACACCCACGTCACCCACACCTGCTAGTGATGAAACTCAGCAAGGGTTTTCCATCCATGTACTGACGCAGACCTGAGCTCATGTTTCTAAGAGCCTCTCTCTCTCTATCTCTATCTCTCTCTCTATCTCAAGTGTTTACAACGACCTGCTCCTAAATACCGCCAGACTGGCGTGACAGCAGTTAAGGGCTGCTAGGCAACCTGGCCATCCATGTGACATATGCGGTCAGCTTTTCCTCCAGACTCAAAGAGGGATGTCATTGGACAGGTCCCATGGGCAGGAAGTGTCTGTTGAGTAGTGTGACTACATGGGAGGTAAGACCAAAGGCTGGAGTTGGAAAGAGGAGAACGGGTCGGTCATTTAGAACAGCGTAGAGAACGCAGATGGTTGGTTAGGCTTCACAGTAAAAGGATTCATAGTGGTGGGTGCTGAGTGTGAGAGTGTCACCCACAGGAGGCTTGTACTTGATCCAGGATGTGCTGGAGTCTGCTCAGAGGTGGCCTCAGTGCTACTCCCCCTGTTTGGCGGCTTCTGCCACAGGGCCTCCTGGGTCATGTGTGGCTGTTTGTGTGAATGTCCCAATATAACACAAGTTATATCACAGCAGGACCCACCTCACCCTTCAGTCTAACATTAGGACAAAGAGAGTGAGAGTGCGCGGCAGTCGGAAAACCTAAAAATGGTAGCCTGAAGGTCACACACGCCCACGCACATCCTCCGGCAGCCAGGATTTCACAACCTCCTCTCCAAACTGAGAAGAGACAGAAGATGCGGCGTGGGCTTGCTCTCCCTCCAGGCTAGACGGCATCATCCTCATACCGCCTCTACAGAGCCGTCACAGCAGGACGGAAATACATGTGCTACTCAAATACTCCACATACTATTTTGAATCATTTCAGGGGCTGATCTCTGTTCAATTATTCTCATCTGGCACATTGGAACCACTGGGCTGTTGTCATAGAAATGTAAGCCCCCTCCAAGCTCCCATTACACCATTTTCTAAATGATTTAATTGGATTTTGACCCGGCTTTGCCTTACAATGAAATAGTGACTGATTATACCCAACACCAGGTGACATTAGCTATAATAGAACAGGATATACCCAACACCAGGTGACATTAGCTATAATAGAACAGGATATACCCAACACCAGGTGACATTAGCTATAATAGAACAGGATATACCCAACACCAGGTGACATTAGCTATAATAGAACAGGATATACCCAACACCAGGTGACATTAGCTATAATAGAACAGGATATACCCAACACCAGGTGACATTAGCTATAATAGAACAGGATATACCCAACACCAGGTGACATTAGCTATAATAGAACAGGATATACCCAACACCAGGTGACATTAGCTATAATAGAACAGGATATACCCAACACCAGGTGACATTAGCTATAATAGAACAGGATATACCCAACACCAGGTGACATTAGCTATAATAGAACAGGATATACCCAACACCAGGTGACATTAGCTATAATAGAACAGGATATACCCAACACCAGGTGACATTAGCTATAATAGAACAGGATATACCCAACACCAGGTGACATTAGCTATAATAGAACAGGATATACCCAACACCAGGTGACATTAGCTATAATAGAACAGGATATACCCAACACCAGGTGACATTAGCTATAATAGAACAGGATATACCCAACACCAGGTGACATTAGCTATAATAGAACAGGATATTATCTCGCGAGGGGAGGCTAGCGTACATTATGTTCCACCGGTTTCAACTCAACATCCAAGCCCATTTATCATCATCTCCATTACATGTAGGAGGAAGGCTGCTGTTCACACATAGCCTAGAGGTTTCTTTATTTGCAGCCCACATACATAATCTACTCCCGAAGAGCCATTATTAAGCTTGCAGAGAAAACCAGTATGATTTTTAATCTTGTATGGTCACGTGGTCTTGTGTATGGTCAGCTGGCTTGGAGGTTAGTAGGTTGCAGGCTACAGGCAACAAATTCACAAAATGGCACATTGAGGCAAAAGAAGAATAGGTAGCTATACTGACTGTTGAGCTAGGAAACACCAAGATGCAGGCTAAACGTCACAACCTATAGCAGAAGCACCTCCATGAACAAGTACTGTAATTGGCTGGTAAGTAGCTAGTCATTCACATGCCATGTTCCGCATGCCAACACTCATTATGTTCTGAGGAGAAGATGGGTGTCTATCTCTTCAGTCTCCCAACCAGAACCATGTCTCCACCATGGAAAGAGACAAGAAAAGAAGTATAAATGACCAATCTTAATTGAGTTGAAGATGGCTGCGCAGCAATTTCAGAGTGTCACTTTCAATTAGACAGGTGGTCAGTCAGATAAGGCCCCGGCCCACTGACATGGGGGGAGGCGGGATAAGCATGCAACGCTCGTATGGCAACCACTGAGGCATGTTCAGTCAACCGGAACAAGCGCTTCCACAAAAGAAGTATACAAAGAATTTAACTATTTGATGTTTAATTATACCTACAGCAAAACCACGCCTTCACCCAAATCATTCTGCTGGATAAATGATCAAGGGAACGGGGGACCTGCCGTACGAATCTAACATTTATCCAGATGCTAATGTTAGCACATGCAGGCTGTGAAAACACTTCACGGAAGTCCACAAGGATTTATTACCATTGCTCAATCTTCCTAATTCCCATGACAATGCTGATGTGATGAGCTACTTCCTGGCTTTACCACTGTGCCAGTTTACAGCATGGTGACACACGACCACAATGGTTATTCATCTGGACCATCTTCTGCAAGATGTGTGAGTCAATGAAGCAAAACATTGGAGAGAAAACCATGTTACGTAATAGACCTATATATAGTTGAGTTTAGCAAACTGATGAAGGATTTGAAGGATTTATTTTTCAACAACACGCATATAGTATAATGGTGTGGTCTAACTTAAACTCAGAGAATTAAATGTATGCACCATGATGGCACTTTAGGCTAAGCTCGAATCCGTAGCTGAATTTCTGCCATTGGAAAAAGGCATCTCTCCTCAACTCAGCACCTGTTCTATAGAATGCAACTGGAGATGCCTTTCTCTCATGTCACGGTCCATCTCCGTCAAACACACTTCTGGAGCTGGACTTAGAGCAGGACAGCTTTTTCGTTTGCTACAGGGCACAATATAGCTAGAATTATATAATGTACCATGCAAACCTTACATAATCCATCTAGGTTAACGCCAAATTACATCTCTTTTTCATATTACAATGTGGCACGCTTGTGTGTGTCTCTCTCTCGTTGCGATGGATGGTGGGCTTCGCCTGTAGAATCAGCTGACCCCCCAGATTTTCTACTTACGGTTTTCATACCTTCAAAGAAATGATCAAGGCAGATTTGAACAATTAAAAAAACTACAACAAAAAACGGAATTTAGGAATGCAGCAGAACTACCCATAAATGCCTATAAGGCAAAGGAAAGATCGCAAATCCCTCAAGCACCACATCGTAAAGTTCTTTGATTTCCCCAGTAAGACTCAACAGAGTGGACTGTCAAAAAAGTGAAATGTAGGTCTGCTCAATTAACGAGGTGCAGTGGGGCCTATAATTAGATATCAGCTTGTGACCAGAGCTTCCAGGCTGGAGAGGAGAAACAGGAGAGGAATCACAGATCTACTGGAGGATGAGAGACAAATGGGTTGCTCTACAGGGAGACCGCACTAAGTCAAATTAACAAATAACAAGATTGCAGATCTAGCCCAGATTCTGAAGAAAAAGCGAGAATAATGTTACAAAAGAGGGAAAATCTGCTTCCTAATTACTCGGCTGGGCAGGGAAAGAGAAGCAAGACAAGACAGTCCCAGTCTGAGTCTGACCTACAGTAGACAGATCTAACAAGCAGTCCCAAATCCCAAGGGAAAGAGAGAGAAAGAGAGAGAGAGGGGCTCTGAGAAGCCAACCAGAAGAGGAGGCAGTTCCCCCAGGGCAGCAGACAGAACTGTTACCTTGATAACACAAACAATCCTTCTGGGACCAAGTGAAGGTTGTCCGGCGGATCCAGTGTTGTGCCAAAGCTACACAGCAACATGATCTCCCATAAGGCCTTGCCTCAGTTACTGAAGATCTACAGCTGAATGTGCTGCAGACACGACCAGTACACCAGGCCATTTCACTGCTGCGCAGGAGAACAATTTGATTTATGAAAAGGGATTTTCCATCTCTTGGGTGTTATGGCAGACTTACTCTCTTCTTCAGCCGTCTGTGACCTGAAAGCCCAGGCCAGCGAGTCCACTGCTCTGCTAGGTGAATAACTGAACACTGCAGGGAGGCAGTCCCTCCTCCTTGTCCTACTCAATCGAGTGAAACGTTCACCCCAAGTTCAACGTGAGCAGAATGCCTGGGTCTTGTGCTTTATACAGTAACAGACACCCTTCTCAACAGTCTTTCATATGTAACTCAACAGAAGCGCTGGGGGATTTCACCTGATAAGGCCAATGGTGGCTAGAAGACGGCCAGCAGGCAGGCAAACAGAAAGAGGAGTTGTAGCTGTGTGGGTCTGTGGCCAATTCTCAGCTTAAGGACAGAGGTGAACTGGAATGCAGTTTTGCTGCGTAATACAGTAGATGACTGCCTCTCTAGGCCCAGTGCCTCGCTGGGTCGCGATGTCTGGATCTGGGGGGGGGGGGGGGGCGACTGCACTGATGACATCACCTGCCCTTTGCCAGGCGCCAGCCAATCACGCCACACACAACTGCATGTCAAAGAGGGACATGGAGGGTGAGAGAAAAAGGGAAGGCAATAAGGGAACAGGCCAAGTAAAAGGCTAGTTGGGGAATGTGAGAACAGAATTGAAATAAAAACATGAAAAGGGGAGTGGACGGAGGGGAATGATCCATAGAGGAAGCTGGTAGGAAAAGGGAAGGGCGCAGCACTTTAGACACGGGAAGTGTGTGTCATGCAGAAAAGAGCAAGTTAGTTAGCAGAGAGGAGAGGCGGAGAGAGGAGAGGAAGTGAAGAGGGAGGAGTTACAGAAGAGAAACAGGGGGAAGATGTCCGTAGACAAAATAGTTTCCTCTGCGGTCGCTCAGCTTCTATCAGACATTCCTGAACAAACATGTCTTCATGCTCATCAAATCATGTCTTCCCCACCCTTGATGCTGTTTATAATGAAATGATGACAGCTCGCTACAGACTGGCAAGAGGGGGGAAGAAGAGGAATGGGTGGATTCATTATTTCCTTCCTTCAGACTCCAGCCTTGCCCAAACATGGGCCCTGGCCCGATAGAACAGAGCCCGATTGATTTACCGATTTAAAACAATTTTTAGATCTTTTATATTGTTATCACAAGTACAAATATATTTTCAGTTAATTATGAACAAGTGGCAGGCCACCACAGTCTAAGTAACAAATGGGGAACTGCATAATATCGGTCGATATGTCAACAGACGTTTTTCCCCTCCAGGATGGGTCGGCTTTACCACAGAAGGCACTGCATCTCTGAGCCAAGTAAAAGCAGTGACAGCAGCCCCTGAGAAAGCAACAGCGTTTCCTGTTGCTGGCACGGACACGCGTGGCACCCCACAGACCCCTCCTCCTGCTGAAGACTGAAGGGCCTTTCACACTGGCAGGATACTGGCATGCAGAGCAGAGACAGCACGGAATGTCAAACAGAGAGAGAGATAGAGAAGAAGAAGCTAGAGAGGGAGGGAGAGAGAGAGAGAGAAGCTAGAGAAAGAGAGAGAGAGAAATACGGTACAGTGTTGACGATCGATGAACAGCCTTTTGACACCCATTTATCCGGGATGAACGTCAAACGAGTGAAATCATCTCTTCTCTCCGTAATGGCAATACCATTCAAATAAATAATCTACACCAATAAGCACCACGTGTATTGCGTTAAATCCAGGCAGTTCATCTGACTGCCAGTTCATCTGAATTACATGATCCACTTTGCTGCCTGCAAACACTTAAGTGATTAGATAACTGGAGGGATGAAGGGATTTGTGATCAGTCATAATCCATACTGCTCTGTGCCTTCTGATATAATGGTTCATCTTCCTAAGAGCCTAATTGGAATGGAGGTTGGCTGGGAGGAGGGGTCATGTTGTGATGACCTAGGGTGAATCCGTCTCAGGTACAGGAACACCATGATCTGCTGCTGTTGACAAACTAGAGCACCACAGACAAAAGAGCGCCCTGCATGGAAACATTCATCCAGTTTCAACACTGATGTTGCAATCACAATAAAAACAACTTTGTGCCATGTGGGACAATTACGGAGAACAGTAAACTTTCACTGCTGATCCATGAAGCCTGTACTTTTTATGTGCAAGAGGAGGTGCACCCAAAGTTGCCTCAAAGTCAGCTTGACATAAGCACATGAATTGAACAGCTCAAGCTTGGGTTGGACTTTCACATTCTGCTATTTCAGTCACTGCATTGCAGTCACAAACACCTTTAAGTAGCTTACTGACTGGGTAGTTCACACTGAGCTAGAAGATCATCATGACAGCACCACATTCCATCCTCAGGTGAAGAAGAAAAACTGACAGAAATATGGAAGAAAATAAGTTGCCTGTCTTAGGTGGTGAGAACAAATAGTCTACACAAGAAATACAGAGGCAAGAGACACCAAAACACTCTTGGTGTTATACGTCTATCAACTTCCTTCCACATTCACCACTAAATAAGCCATTCAAACAAACTTCCCTCATGATTCAAAAGTTGATGGCTACTCACCCCTGAACCACCATTTTTGCACCCGATGTTAGACAACTCCCAATGTAGCATGTAGATAGAGCAGCTAGATGAGCTAGGACCTGTTCCCAGCTAACATCACAACGTTAACACCTTCAGCAGAAGTGGCGGTAACCGCACACAGCCAACTGATTGGCTAACTGATCCTGCTTAGGTCCGGGCTGGACTATTTATCCACTTTGTCCCTAAAGAGATCTGCTGCCACAGACAGGGTCCTTAGCGTGCGTGCGTGTGTATGGGTTGGGTAGACTGGGAGCGGGGCTGGCAGGCACAGTGTGTTCCATTTTCAGGGAGCCCTCTCTCTCCCATGAAAGAGACATTCTTCAGGCCCTCTCTTTTTCAGATCCAGCTGCACTGCCCTGTCTGTCTGCAGGCACTCCGTCTGTCAGTGTGTCTGTCTGCCTTTCAGCCTGTCTGTCTGCCAGGCTGTCGGTGTCTCTGAATGCCTGCTTGTCTGTCTCGCTATCTACCGTACCTGACTGTCTCTCTGCTGGCCCACTGCTTCCTACCTTTTAGCCTGTCTCTTAGTCTGAGGTCATGAATGCATTAACTGGGTTATTGGGTTTATAATGAGTTAATGGGTTAACTCATGGGCTAATGGGTTATAAAGACTCAGGGAGAGGGGACCACCAGTGATTAAGAGAACAAAGAGGATCTCTTCATCCAAAACTGTACAGCCAATACACACAAACACTGTTAATTTTGTATACACCAGGGTTCAGCTAATCTGCTTCAGAAACAATAACAACCTCCAAAGAAACAATCCCCCATCAAAGTCTTGGTGGTCGTACCAGTCTTGTATGCCACCTCACTGGACCAAAGAGGCTTTACTGTGTCTCCACATCTCTCAGCTTACTAACGTGTCTGGGCACTGGAGGGCAGGGCACCAGATGAATAGGCAGACTTATCAAGAATCCACCCCAGGGACTATGAGCCAAGTGTTTTCCCATAAAACTAATGTGCCAAAAAGGGGCACTGAACCTTATGTTACATGTAATGAGGTTTTGACAAATATGCAGTAGCAGTCCTTAGTTAATAGTGTTTCAGAGTACGAACAATCATGCATTTTAACAAGAAACTATAAAGACAACCACAGCCCAACCCTCTAAACCTAAACAGATATTTTCAACATGAATCATGGCCTACACAGGCTCTGCAAGGCCAGGCTATGTACACAAGCATCTGGTTGATCGTTACCATAGTGGATGATGACTGGTTTTCATAACCCATTTAAACCCCTGAAGAAGCAGTATAGGAATAACATACACTAATCATCCAACAATAATCTACAGTACCTTCTACCAACAATAGACTGCCTTTAAGACTATTAAACCATTGGTTTGAAAACTCAATGCAGTAAATTATTTTGCTATGACATTGATAATACTGTACTCTGCGCCGACATTGCAAGTAAACAACGATGTTATTGAAGATCAGCAGGACAACTACTAGTGATGGAGGTGTCCCACGAGTATCCCCCAGGATTATTTGAATCGGATTAGATTAGTTGCCATGCTGGGAGTTGACAAGTGTATATGTACCTTTATTCAAACAACATTGACATTTGTAAAGTAATTTTCATGTGAAAAGCTACAATTTGAAAGCGGCAAGGAAAGAAAATGTGTCGAAACCGTTCAACATATTCCACACAGTATTTTAAGCAGGGTTTCCCACACCAGGAAACTCCGGTTTCAGCGTTGACAGACGGACTGTAAACATTTCAGATCTGCGTTAAGAACAAAACATTTCAACATTGCAAGTATTAGGCTATTTGTATTTTACTGTAATTACAATCAGCATCTCAAGCCTTACCGTGGATTCAGGCTGTGCTTGTACATTGTCTTGAGCATTCGTTTTCCCAGTGTGCTTCTTCCTTTCAAACGGTCATTTCCATTTTTCAAGATACTCTACCCGGTTTGACACTGGATATCAGTCTCTCCCTCTCCTTAGAAAGTAAAACGACAGCGTAGACGCTTATAAGCTTATCAAAATCAGCTGTGTTTAGTGTGACTCGCTGGAAAGACGCCATTTACGTGCTTACAGAATTGAGAAGCTCAGTAGGTGAGATGCGGTTGATTTTATTTTCTCAGTTCAGCGCTGTTATGAGCGCCTTCTGGTGGACAGTCGACACCCTCTGCCCGTAGAAACGTAGTTGAAACAATTGAAACCATATAACAATACTGCCACCTGCAGGCTCACGTTGCACATTTTAAAAGACGACCGCCATTCACCAGGTGAATGCTAGTGCAGTGCAAACAACGCTACACTGCACGTCCTTGGATCATATGCAACTATACACATGTCATTACATGACATGTTTTATTGCGAATAAAATAATGGGTTTATGAGGTTTGTAAATCATTGTATTCTGTTTTTAATTTTTTAGTGTCCCAACGTTTTGGAAACTGCTGTATATACATTATATGTTAGTCTAAAACATTACAATTGACCTATCTGCACCCATCTAAAACCACTTTACCATATTTATAATAAAGTTATTAAAGTTCAGCAATAATGTCTTGCCTGTTTCTCCTTGTTCTGTTTTGTTTAAAATTGGTCTTTCTGGAACCTAAAAAGTTTAGACTGTAGACATGACTTGTTCGGTGAAGGTGTCGTGTCAGTTTGTGCTGGGTAGCACGGTATGCATGTCCTGTTCCATACTGCCATCAGTGACAGGTAATGTTAGGTGTCTGAAGTTGTCTTGAATATCGCCACCTGGTGATCATAGCGTGTTGTTCCACAGGGCACGCTGTGTGTGCAGAAGAGATATTCGAAACTGAACGAAACGCAATGCCTTAACAGATGCCTCTGAAATAAAACACATAAAGAGTCAGTCAACTGACACCCTATTCATTGGCAACGTTGTTGAGCGGATGTATTAAATTGAATCGCTGTCTGTCACAGATGTTGACATTGAGACTATCATCAGAACAACCGATGATGCATCAGTTAGGGTAAGAAGTCTTGCATCCACTAGGTGGTGACACAGACCTGGTTACGAAGCAGCTTCCTGGCCCACAGACTGGAGTGAAAATAGGCAGAGGCAGCTGTTTGCACGTAACAAATGACTGGGTCAAAAGCATAAACGAAGCAGAAAGCTTTGTAGACCTGTTACAGCATGGTGAGATATAAGCCTGTCTTATGTTGCACAACTGTGGCCTTGGCACAGATATTGTAGGAGAACACAGGTTTTACTAGCTCTTTCATTTGATTAAAGATGCTGAAAGACTATTTGGAGTTACCACTGCCAGGGAAAAGTCATAAAATGTTAATACCACAAAAAAAAGTCCACTGGTTGAACAGTCTGGCGTTTTCAGACAAAAACGACTCTTGTGTATTAATTATGACAGACCCGTGTTTAGATAGAGGGAAAATAGGTCTAGAAGTTGAAGTGTTGATGCCTGGTCAAGGACCAGTGGGAGACAGTATCCCTGGGCATAATTATACAACAACCATCTCAATATTTCATTAAACCAACAACAACCTCAGACCAGGGCCACAAACACAGCATACCAAATAATGAAAGGCCGGTTGGGTCCTGAATAACACAGTCGTTTCAGGGAGACAGAGCAGATCCAGCCAGACCTTGACAACAACAAACCCCTCCCATGTTGTTGATGTAAGTGTAATGAGTTGGGACTGACACACTCCCACTGCATTCCACAGACATTGCTGTATAGCTACAAGTATCAGCTGGCAGCTGAATCTTGAACAAAAAAACAGTCATTGAAGATCATTATTTCCATGCTAGCTGACGTCAGGGGAAGTCTGAGGTCTGTCAGGGGATATGCAGTTTAAATATGGAGACAAGGCTGCAAGTCTGGCCAGGCTGCTCTTTCTGGAAATACAGTTCCCTGTCTGTTTCTGTCAACAATATGGCTTTGGAATGTTCAGTACAGTGCAGGATGACATGAAGTCAGTCCAGTGAAAACCCCAGTAGCAAGATGTTTAGGCTTACCCATTGTAGATGTAGAGGTCGAGCTTCATGTCACTTTGAATGCTCAGACAGATGGTCCGTGGCGCCCCCAGAAATATATAATAGGAGTGGCACACCAAAATCAAAAGCTATAACAGAATTTCAGGATTTCTGCAATTATTTTACAATGAATGTGACTAATTGTCTGATGTGCATAGACTAATACCAGTACAGTTAACATTTTGACTCAGGAGTGGGGTCAATACATTGATGCCAATATGATTTCCAGAAATTAATATGTAATTTACATTCAGGGATTGTTTGAAATATGCAAATAATACAATGACATACTGGGAGAGGTTCTGTGTGTTTAACTTGAAAGCAATCTGTACCCTACCATACTGTGAGACTCAAGAGAATGAACATGGAGATTATTAAACACAAGGAATATTGCTTTCCTTTGGTTATTGTTTGTGTGTTCTGTTGTAATACAAGTTTACGTTTTCATGCCAGTCCTGAGAAGCAAATGTATCTCAAATGAGATTTGGACAAGGATTTTTGTATTGAATTGTTTTTAGTGAACTTGGAGAAAGGTTTAGAAAACAACTATATTGTTGCAGACAATTAAAACCAAAGCCTGCTCTTGCTCACATGGCTTCACATTCATTAAGGGTAACAGATTGAACATTTTGCTGCTATAAAAGATGTGTGAGATATGAAAAAATGTGTTTACATACAGTTCACCGTATAAAAACATCTCTCTGTTGTCTTAGTAGAACTTTTGTTTCATGAGTCGGCACAGTAGGTCCTCAGAAACTGTCTGACCTGAATCCTGTTAAAGGTTCCACTATCTGAACTCAAGAAGATCAAAGAGCAACAATCGGTATTCCCACACACTCCTAAAACCCTGTGGTGATTCGTTATGCTGACAGACACCAACTTTGAAATTCCCCTATTAGTAAGAGAGAGAGCAATATAGAGCCTAAATGAAAGAGCTACAAAGAGAGAAATATCTAGAGAAAGAGATGCAGAGAGAGAAAAAGACAGAGAGTGTGACAGAAATGGGGAGCGAGAAATGGGGAGGGAGAGACGGGGAGAGAGAGGGAGAAAGAAAGAGCGAGAGATATGAGGAGAGCGGTAAAGGAAGAGAGCAAGACAGTGGCCCGAGGCTTTATTGATTGGTGTAACTTATAACCCAGCACCAGAACAGGACACACAACACACCTGATGCTCCTCTCTGAGCATTGATTACAGGCCGGCTTGTTCCGGTGGGTCCCATACAGGCCACACAGTGATCTGTCTTCCAATGACTGACACTGTGGGCTGATGCTTCTTTGCCAAAGCCTGAGGCGCCTCCCCTCCGTCCTGAATGATGATGTCATCAAAGGCTCTCTCCCCACCTCCTCCCTTACCTTCCGCCCTGGCAGGATGGATGGGGTGACAGGGTCATGGGTGAGGTCTGGGTTAGGGCCGGGCCAATGCAGATTCTGGGACAGTGTCCAGATCACCCCCCAGCCCCATCACCTGGAGGTGTATAGTCAGTCATCCTACCAGCCAGGCTGTAAGTCAGACAGCAAGCCAGCCAGTCAGCCAATTAGCCAGTCATTCAGTCAGTCAGTCAGTCAAACCCAGTGTGGGATTATGTTCCAGCTTTACTTATTTTCTCAAGCGCAACTCTCTTTCTCTCTCTCTCTCACTCACTCACACACACACACACACACACACACATACACACACACACACACGCTGATTAAACTTTGCAGCAGCACTGCCTCCTCCAGTCTCATTGGGTTAGGGTTAGTCTCTCTCCATGACTTCATCCAGTACAGAGTCTCTATGGAGTAGACCAATACCCCAGAGCCCCCAGGCCTTACTGTTCTACAGACTTCTAATGTTCTAATGACTTTAACAGGCATAGTCAGCTCAGCCAGAGAGTTCTCAGGCCTTGTTATTTGGGTGATGAACTATACAGGTCTGGAGAGCTGACAGAATCCTAGAACAGGAATTTAAAGCCTTGTGTGAGGATTTGTTATTCTGCGCAACAATCCCTGCTTCCCTCCCCACAGTCCAGATGTACAGCAGCCCCCCTGGACAGACACCAGAGGATGGTTATTATTCCACTGCTTGTGATTGCATCAGCAGCTGGACAGACCAGGCCGAAGCCAGGCCCTTTCCCAGGGACCAGTGGCAGAGAACAGAGGGAGCTGAGTGACCCAAACATCCCAGGAGGCAAGCTGGTGTGATGGAAGTGTCCAGTTTTACTAACCCACTCCCTGCTAATGATAAACCAGGAGGAAGGATTCCACACAGTCAAACAAACAGGCCCCATGATGAGTGTGGGCAGTGACAAGCTGAGTGTGACTGAGAACATCAGCAGCGCAGTGGGGAGAGGTGGACGAGTGTGTGTCACTGGCTGTCAGAGCATGGGAAACTCAACTCCACCGCCTTCATGGCATATTTGTTGACACTCTCACCGTGCACCTCCGGCTCCCACTCTGTGAAAGCACTAGAACACGATTCTCAGTGGACTTCCTGTGAATGTGTGGACTGGGGAGAGCTGGGGGCTTTCCCAGGGATAGCCATGGGCAGCAGTGGTGTTCTAATACACTAACCTTCAGCCATGAGGATTATGGGTTTACAGTAATAAACTGTTTGGGCTGGCTGAATCCAAGGAAATTAATGTATTAATATATTTTTTATACCATCGTGATTTTTATTTTGGAGTATTGCTACTGGAGCATTGCTGGAATATTAAACATTTCTAGCACAATGTTGCTAAAATGTTGCCTTAAAATGTGAACATATTTATTTAGTCTTCAGTTTTCAGTCTGAAGTGACAGGAAAAGCGATTATATAATTTCCTACACAACTTTATAATCTGCACAGATTACAGTCAATTCCGGAACAAAATACAAATGGGATTAAGAAAAGGATTAAGGCTGTTTTAATCTGATCAAGTGTGCTGTACGTGTGCTACTTTGCTTCAAAGGTGCTGATGCAGACAATATACTTGGGGGCTACACAAGCTTAAATCTTATAAAGCACCTCTGGACATCTGTTTGACGCAGACAAAACACAAAAGGCACTTCCCTAGATGGTCAGCACTATAAAACAGCTGACATGTCCAAGTTGCACATCAAGATGCGCTCGTTGCAGAGGGAGCTGTCTTTATTTGTCTGTTTTATTACCTGGCCTGAGTGGCCTCTTCTTACCGCGCAACGGCAGGTTTAGCTGCTCACGCTCGCGGAGGAGTCGGCGCTCCAGTGCCAAACGTCACTTCTGTTTATTGAAGCGGTCCTGCTTGTGTTTATACCTTACGCAGTTGTTTTTCAAACTAAAATGTCGTTTGCACACAAATTAAGCGCTGCATTCTTGTGGCGACTTGTTTTCAGATGTGTCATCTAGAACGTCACATCTGACTTCGGTTAGAACCGCATTGGCCACACAGGCTGCACTCCATGACGTCACATGAAATCCATGAATTGGAACAGTCGCGACTGTGAAGGCAAGGCAATAGCCTACATCTACACACCCGACACTCAGCAAACAAACGTTGTCTCCATTGCTGCTCAGTCCAAATATATGTCTCGTTAGAAAAACAAATAAGCCTACATTCAAGTAATTTCATTATTGGCTTTTGTTATTTTTCTGGGATTTTCTTTTAACAGCAGTACGCAAACTTCAGAGCATACTTCCACAGCATAGCCTACTGCCACAGCATAGCCTACTGCCCATAATAGTAAGTTAAAGTTGCAAAAGTAAAAATGCCATTGCCAATGTTTCCACCATTGGCGGACATGACACAGGGAAGCCTAACAGAATGCCGCCCTCTTGAACCATGGCAGGCCCGGCCACTGCGCTCTAGCTAGCTGCTGCGAGGCTCCGTGGAGTGAAAAGTGGCAGGTCTGTTAGTGTGTCTGTGACAGAGCCCCTGATTGTGATGGTGAGCAGTCCAGACGGATCCCCTTTAAACGCGCGGCCTTTAAAACAGTCATACCACTGCAGGGCTGCTTATGTCAAAGGCGCCAGGCTCCCAATGCAAATGTGGAGTGAAAAGTGTGTCGCTTTCACTACGGATCACTGGAATACTGTCCAGTGTCTGGACGGAGGGAGGAGAGAAGGGTCGAGGGAGGTCTTCGTTTCTCTCTCTCTACCTCTCTACCTCTCTCTCTCTGGCTCTTCCTCCATCCCTCGCTTTCTCACTCGTCTGGGTTTTTCTGCTGAGGAATGGAATGCTATCCTGATTGAGGACAACCCAGCAGCAAGGTGACATTGGCAGAGTGTTTACATCTGTGTCTGTGTGTGCTCCGTACAGTGTTTACATCTGATCTGCCCTCAGCGTGGTCATGGAATTAGTTCATTGTGACGCTAGTATGCAAAGCAGTCCGCTCCTATGAGGCTCCTGTCTATCCAGGCACACACACACACACACACACCATCCAACCAACCCTTAAGGCAGAGGATACAACCCTGAAAAGAAGATAGAGTACAAATGTTCTTACTTGACTTCAGGCTTCTGGCTGCTTTCTCTCTCCTTTTACCTACATTTTTCCTCCCTTGCTGCTCACGTTGTGGAGGCAGTCATAGAAGCCCAGTTGTGCTGAGCAACATGTAATTGAGAGGTCCCTTCTGCTCTTAAGAAAAAGGGAAGTGTGGGATTGTCGAGTTTCCTCTTCAATTATTAACGCAGCGCCCCCGGCCAGCGTTGACATTTACACTGGCCGTCCTCTCTTCAAAAAGCAGTGAGGCAGGCCAGGGTCTGGTTACCTCCCTGCTTCAGATGTGAAGCCACGTTCAAAGACAGGGACACTCCCTTCCACCCCTCTTCTCCTCTCTTTCCCCTCTCCCTACTTCTTCTGTCACCTTTCCCTTCTTCCCTTTACGTTTTCCAATTTACCATCTCCCTCCTACCTACTCCTATCCTATTTACCCTCCTCCTTCTTCTCTTTTCTTCTCCTGCCCTCACATCCCACCTCTCCCATCCCCTCCCGTTTCCTTCCTACCCACTTCCTTCTCCCCTGTTACACTCTCCCTTCCTTCCTCTCCCCCCTCTTCTTCCCCCTTTATCCCAGAGCTATGTGGTGTGGAGGGATTTAGGAGGGGGTGTTTGAGTCCATTAAAACAGCAACATGATACAAGAGGGTGACATAAAAATAGAAAAGACAGACAAAAAAGGAATGTCCCGTTCTCTCCAGATCAGGGCGATCAATGTGACCGTATTGCTGGTTTCAGCCAACGTCAAGCAAGCAACAAACCCTGTCCGACTGAGAAACATGACACGCTGGAGAGAGGAATCCAGAACAGGTGCATTCTGTACCGAAATCCTTACTCTACACCTACTGTACTAAAATCATTACTCCGCATACACTGTCCATAAATCATTACTCTACACATAATAAATCACATGCTAAATCTATATCTACATCTGAAATCTAAGTCGTTAGTTAGACTCCACAGGAACATGCGGGCTGGCCTTCAGAAGTTAGTTAGAGTTGGAGGGGGTTCGTGTAATTCTAAACATTTCAACGTTTCACCCTGTTTGCCCAGAAAGCGGGGTTTCTCAGTAACTCTGGAAGAGACTTCTCTCCTCCCAGCCACGCGCAAGGCAATCTGTCTGTAGAAATCTAGAATGGAAATAAGAGACCAGAACCATGAGGGATTCGTGCTGTGGAAATCTGACTGACCCTCCGTTCCACACTGGCTGCGTTCTTCTTGAATCCATACTGGGGCAGAAAGTAGACAGACTGGCAATGCATTACAATCTGTTGGCGTCAAACACCACCTTCCCTGGTAAACAAGCCTCCCATGCACACAAACTCACCACCTCTCCACCCCCTGGTGAGAGTGTGCTGTGGTCGACCCAGAGCAAATGTGATGGAGAATGTGGATGATGTGGGAAGCCCAAATGAGGTTTGTCAGATAGACAGGACCGGCAAGCAGCAGGACCCCTGAGAGAGACAGGCCCCGGGGGGTTCCTGCAGCACAACACACAACATTTGCCCTGGAGAGGACAGGTGGCCACCTGTGTGTGTGTGTGTTTGGTGTGTATGTGTGTGTAGTGTATGTGTGTGTCTGTGTGTTGTTGTGAGCGTACGGATGTGTGTGTGTAGTGTGCATGCGTGTTTGTGGGCATGCGTGTGTGTGGCATGCGTGTGTGTGGGCATGCGTGTGTATGTTAAAATGGGTACCAATTATAGCAGTGTGACAGGAGCAGAGACGGAGTGACAGCTCCCTGCCCTTTGGCGCTCGCCTGCCCACCTACCACACACTGTCAGCAGGAACAGGGAGGAGGGCTTAGGAGGGGTATGTTGGTGAGTGTGTGTGTGTGTGTATGTGGTACACTAGAATCAGGGAAGGAAAAGAGCAAAACTTGACGCCAGAAACTTTCACATGGTGTGCTGAAGCTAACACGGTATATACCACAGGCTTATGGGACTGTCACCACGCATCACTGCTCTCTTACTAAGCCATCCTGTGTACAGTCTATCAGTTCACTGGGTAAGACCACCAGAGCCTTATGTAATTTGTTTGATAACAGATTACAGTAAAGCTGCTTGTTCTGACCGCTGGCTCCAAATAAGCAGACATGGCAGAGCGTCTGCTTCCAGAGAGTTGACCTCCCTCATGTTCATGAAGCCGTTCTCCCTGCTCTGAGGCTGGCCTTAACTACTGTAAGTCAACCCCACTTGGTCAGGTGCCATAGAGGAAGTCATCCATGACTCCAGCAAGCCCACAGACCATCTTTGTCTCCACATGTCATTGCTATTCACACCAGTCCTGACATCCTCCCCCTCCTGGTTACAGCATGTGACAGGTAACCTACATTATTTCCTGGCACGCCGCCTATTTGGCATCTGAGGCCTGCACGTTGCCACGGTGACTCGGGTCAGACTTGAGATTGCGTCGTGACCCTGTCACTGTGTATCCCCGGCTACTGACCCCACCCCCCATCCCAACCTCCCCTAAGCCCTTCAGGGCAACATGGAGCAGCGCCTGTATGTGCCCTCCCCCTTCCCCCCACGCTCTCTCCCCTCAGACCCTCAGGTGAGCCTGCACCCAGAGACACAAACGCCCTTCCCCCCTCCCCTCCCTGCCTGCTGTGACAACAGACATTCAGGCCAGGGCCCTCAGTGTGTCACGGTGGATTACGGCAGCCAGTCGGGCACTGAGAGATGGCGTGCTGGCATGATGCCCGTACCAGGGCTGCGTGTGGAAGGTGTGGTGCATTGTTGTTGCACTGTTGTTCGCCTCCTGGTTGGTTCCTGGCATGGGCCCCAGGAGAGGGGTGGAGGAGGGGGGAGGAGTGTTTTATGGACACAGGGGTGGTGCTGTGGGGGGGTAATGTGTCAGGGTGAAGCACCGTGATCTGATGTGAGAGCTGTCTCATGTGCGTACAGACACGGGCGGACTGAGACCTGCCAGGGCTGAAATATTAATGGGAGGGGAGGGGGGGGGGGGGGTCGTGAGTGCCATTAGACGCGGGAGGGAAAAGGCATTAGCCTCATTTGATTGCTCTCCACCTCAATAGGAGACGTCTCGCTGCATCACACAAGAGTGTCCTAATGCAGAGCCCAGGGTGGATGACTACTACAGCTCCCACAACCCCTTGGGCCAGAGCTGCAAGGCCAGTGAACAGCTAAAATGATTACAGTAAACTGATATCATGTAAACATTTCCTCTGAACTAGCAGTATGATATGCAAAAATGCTTTTCGGTTCCATTTGTCTGAACCAAAGCACACACAGACAAATGGTTTATGGGTACATATAAATCACTGATCTCACAATGCATATATAGAACACACATAAATAATGCATTCTTCATTCTTCATTTTTACAGAACCGTCAATGGCAAAAAGCTTACTTCTCTCAGCCCATCGCCCCAAGTGCCACAGGCAGGCTGCAGCCCATATGTCTGGGTCAAGCTACTGTTGGAGCCCGTGGCTCAATCTGAGCCAGCTCGTTGACCCTTCAGCATGAATATAACATATCAGTACCTAACTGTTCTCGCCATGACAACCGTGAAACCAACAGGCAGGATCCAGCTCTTGGTATTTGCCGTGTCTCTTGACACTAGGTTTTGTAAATCCTTTCTGAGAAAGCTGGTAGGATTTCAGAAGAAAGGGATGCAGGCTCAATATATTTCCTGCACATCCCCCCCTTAAAATATCTTACATAACTGTCTAGTAAACTACAGACATAGACAACAGAAAGACACAGTAGAAAGGACAAGAAGAAGAAGAATCATAAAGTTAGGACAATAGCAAATCATTAGATGGAACAGCTTAGTCCTGGTTTGAACTACCTGATGAGAAACAGAGAGAGACAGAGAGGGAGGGAAAGAGACAGATACACATACAGTACAAACTAACAGATGGAGAATGAAGAGAGAAAGATGGGGGATTATGTGGAATGTGAGAGAAAGAGAGAGATACATAAAAAGGAAAAAGGGAGGTCATAATACAGAAAAAGCAAGCTACATGGAGTCACAGCAGTCTGGGTACTGATACCTGTGTTCAGGCCTCTCACACCATCTCCAGCAAACCCTGGACGAGTCTGGGAGGCAATTACTATGAATGTCTGCCTGATTGGAGCATCATCTGGATAGCAATTACTGCATGGCTGAGTACAAGCCATGAATTATGCAGATCCCCTGCAGTTGCCACAGGCAAGAGTCAACTGGCTCAAATCAAGGGTTTGCAGTCTTAGTGAGAGGAGAGATCTACTCAGGAAGGAGATGGATGGTGAAGGGGCGGTGGAAGTCTGTGTTCCTTTTGTGTTCACTGAACAGAGTACGATGTCACACCCAGGGTCGGACTGGGACCGAAAAACAGCCCGGGACTTTGAAACGCAGACCGGCCCGCGACCTGGGTACAGTTGCTTAATACAAATAGGCTATATAACAATAAAGTATCATGCAGTGCTATCGAAGACTGTTAACAAAATTAGATCTAATACAGTTTCTAAAAATTAATATGGCAATTCTCCCTTAGTTTCTTTTTCATTGCTTCTCTCTGTTTCTGCATCTGCTTCTAAATGTTGTAAAAGAACAATAATCAGTTAACTATAGTCAATAATGAAAATCTTTCAACAAACTCATTTCCATATAATAACCCTGTTAACATATAGTCTACTGTGTACAGTTGCATTGCTGCACCTGTCAAAGTCTGTCCACTGGCCCCTGTCACCACAGCCTCCATCTCTTGCCCCGTGTCACCTGTCGCTGCACAGAACAGAACAAATAAGACAATTGCATTTGAAAAGCACATTTAATTTTTAAAGACAAAAAAACATGTTGTGCATATTTATTTTTTCTCTTGGCCATTTCTTTTCCTTCATTTAAAATATAAAGCCTATATATTGGCTAACAGTAATACCAAATGAACATGTTTTTAGAAAACAATATGGTTTAGATATTAGATTTTTCTAAATGTCGACAATGCAGCTGCTTGCACCTGACGCCTCTGGTAGGCTACTGCCACATCTTCGGGCTGCAGACTCTCTCTTAGCTTGGATTTTGCCAGTCTAAACATTTGTTCAATGTTTTTACATTTTGCAGAATTTTGCAGGAGTGCCCGTTGTTTTTTGTTTTCTTGCTTTTTCCGCGCCACCCTTTTCTTTTCCTTTCCATTTATTTGCAAAAGAAACAACAACGTTTTTAGCAATAGCTAAATATGTCTCGGATGAAAACCACTTTTAAAACACTGCACGCGATCTCATTGCTTCCACCCACTCCAACGAACTGGCCGTACTCAGAAAACGATTGATTTTTGACCAATCGCGATCTGTAAACCGGACGGACAAGTGCACCGTTCAAGTTTACACTGGGGGAATCCCCACCCCCACCCTTCGGATTTTGGATCGCTCCAGTTAAAATTTTTCTTGGTGTTCAGGCCGTCCTCAAAGCGTAAACTATTAGGCTATATTTTTTTGCATAGTGCCGTGGCCATAGCGGCCGTTAGTTGGATCAGCCGTTCGGGAAATCTCCCGATTCTCCCGATGGCCAGTCCGACACTGGTCACACCTGTTGGAAGTGTAGTGACATTCTGTTGTACTGGACTTATCCAATGGTAGTCTTTGTCTTGGCAGTTTACTAAGGTATGATATAAACATACACTTTTACATTTAGCTT